>NW_020664439.1:32238987-32303902 GCF_002925995.2 Terrapene triunguis | reverse complement strand
GTCCTGTGGCACCTTTGAGACTAACAGAAGTATTGGGAGCATAAGCTGTCGTGGGTAAGAACCTCACATCTTCAGATGCTTATGCTCCCAATACTTCTGTTAGTCTCAAAGGTGCCACAGGACCCTCTGTTGCTTTATACAATAGTTAGAAGCTATTCCCTTTAATTCTGCCAGGCATACACAACTGATGATCCAGCTGCTATACTAGGTTAGATGCTGAAAAGGTCTTTGATCACATGGAATGGCCATGCCCATAAGTGATTCTGAGAAAATTAGGATTTGGGCCTAATTTTCTGATCCGGATTGATATACTTTACAAACTACCCCTTGCCTCTGTTCTAACAAACAGTGTTATCTCCTCCACTTTTCAGTAAAATTGAGAAACACATCTGGGATGCCCTCTATTGCTGCTACTATTTGACATAACCATGGAACTGCTAACAGATATATCAGACAGACACCTTCCATTGAAGGATTTACCATCAAGATAAAGAGTACAAGATTAGTCTACACATGGATAATGTTCTGCTCACTCTCAAAAATCCCTCTTCTTCAATTCCACTGCTACTGTCTGCAATAAGCTAATTTGTGAGCTATCAGGATTTTGGATAAACTGGAACAAGTCTCAAGTTGATTAATATTTCTCATAGACCAAATCCATCTCAATTGCAATCATTCTACTTTCATTCATGCAAAGCGATAACTTACTTAGGCATCAGGATATGATCTGCTTTATCAAAGCTAGTATCCTCAAACATGGATGATATTCAGAGAAGTGACAAAAGACATGGAGAAATGGTGTTCACCAATATCTTTATTGGGAAAGGTAGAAGCTATTATAGATGAATTAAGGACTAAGATTGACGTACATGTTTAACTTAATTCCACTTAAATTTCCTGCTTCAATTTTTATAAGAATAGAGTTATTCAATAATTCTTATGGAATATGAAGATACCACAGATATCCCACAAGATATTTAATAAATCTGCCCTCCCCCCCTCCAAAAAGGGGGAAAATTACCTGATCTGTATTTATATTATCTGGCTTTTCAATTACGATTTTTAATAAAAGCATTCTGTCCCACTAACATGTCCCAAACCCCCAGTGTGATTTGAGATTGAAGAAAATTAGTTAATCTCTTTGGCTCTCTCTCTGCACTTCCATTTAAAAAAAAACAACAATAGTTGCTTGCACTTTTAAGGAAAAAGGAAATATTTACCTCTTCTTGGAGTGTTCTTCAGAAAATCAAGTCCATTAGCACTTCTAATTTCACCAGCTATCTTTCCATGCCAATCTAGAATAATCCTGGATTTAAATCTGCTAATAATTGAAAACTCAAACCCACCTGACTAACCAGGGCATATTCATCATAAAGATATTATTGAATGGACAACTTGAACCTCCTTCACATATCTTCATAATAAATACCAGTTACCAAGAGACCAAGGTTATTCTACAGTAAACTGCTATTCCAAATTATGAAAGAGCTGGGAATTGTTGGCAGATTACAAACAACACATCATCACTTGATGTGCACCTTGAAAAGTATGTGAGCCAAAAACATTTTGTGGGTAACACATACAATAGCTGAACTCCTTGATTTATTCTACTGACTATTCCTTCAAAGAAAAATGGAGGAATGAGTTAAACATCTCCACTTCCTCTGACAGGTGGAATAATATCTGGCACAATATGCACAGAACATCCAGTTCTCTGTTTTTGCATTTCTTTCAGAAAAAATATCTAATTAGATAGTATTGGACTCTTGAGTGATTGCATAAAGCTGGACTTGCCCCACATAATAAATGTTGGAGATGTGACAGCTCCAATGCAAACCCGTCTCATATAACCTTTGAATGTTAAAGTATATCCATCTTTTGGAAGGAAGTGTGTGGTGCTCTATCTTCCCTCTACATCAAGCCTCTGTGTTTTGGGCATTCTGGAAGATTTACCCTGTTTATGTAATGTCAGGAGATGGATGCAGCAGCCATTATAATGGCCAAAAGTGTCATTTTAGGAAAATGGAAATCCACTATTCCCTTCACATTCCATTGATTGTCTAACTGAGCTAACCAACACAACCCTCATGGAAAAACTGACATTAATCTATAGAAACACAAGGTCCAACTATGAAGACACTTGGGCTTTCATGAGACCATTACAAACTTACTCCATGTAGACTTCTGATGTTTTTGTTTTGTTTTTCTGGGTGTGGGGAAGAGTTGTTATGGAATTTTTATCTTATCTCTCTCAGGAGTATTTATCTATGAATATTTCTCACTGTGTTATTGTTAAATCCATACTCCTGCTGTGTTTCCTTTGTCATTGTATTTAAGTATGTCTGTATGGATATGTTAAAACTTCTGAAAAATATAAATAAAAAAAAGGTACTGTTGATAAGGTATTATTTTGGGGAAATAAAAGGGTCCTAGTTAAATTTTTCTCCATTCTCTGTAACAAAAGTTACAGTCGTCTGTAAGAAAATGTTGGGCACGGGACCTACTATAATTAATTGTTAAGACAGACATGGTCCCAGTGCCACAATCTTGGTAAATGATCCCTTGTAAAGATGCAGTGAAATACTCACAGTCCTTTGCAAACTGCGTGGCATAAGGTCTTTACCTAAACACTCTTCAGAATGGATACTGCAGATGTCTCTCCCTGGCTGGGGAATTCTGAAAACAGTCCTTGATGAACTAGCAATTTCCAGACTTTCCTTAGGTGAGTCACTAGAACTCTACAAGTACCAAGGTCTCAGGGAACATCGGAAGTGTGGAACTGCATTGTTGTGATCAGCTGGCGACACATTTGATTAAGCATTGGTTTTACCCTCAAGCTGGCAGCTACCCTTTGTGCTTCTCAGGTCTCTGCAGGGCTCAAATTTCTATTAGTGTAAATTTTTATTTCATATGATAGGCAATATGCAAATGTAGGGCAGAGTGCCAAAGAGTTGACAAAAATCATAGAAATGGCCAAGAAATGTTTTATGAATAGAACCCTCAATCTCCATTATTAGCTGAACTATCTGTTCTGTATTCATTCATTTTTTGCAAAATAAATAAGTGAATAAAAAGTGAAATGTGTCCCGTTTCTTAGAGCTGTGACAACCTGCCAGGTAAGCAATGTTCTTTATTTGAAAACAATAAATTACCAGGTGAACTAATTTAAACTGCATTGCGAATATAAAGGTGAAGGTAAAACATGAGCTTACAAACAAGATATAGTAATGAAATACAGCATCAAGGCAAGGCAGATTTTCCTCTTGCCATTTTTATATAAGGGATATGATATGTCATGAGCTGAGGATGTCCAGTGGGAACTGAAATAGGTGCTACCACTTATGGCACCTCTCTTTATCAAATAGACCCAGGAAATGTTGCTGTGAAATCACTGATCATTTGAAGACTGAAAATCCTGACTGCTCTCATCCCTGATCCCCATATTAATTCTTGGTGCCCAGCAGGAGTTAAGTCCTGTTCTAGACTAGCCATAGTGTGCAATTGTGGCACCCTTACTTATGCTGGTGAGATTTACTCTCACAATTACTTCAGAGAGTAAGGACAGTCCACTGGTTTGGGAGCTAGCATTGGACTCGGGAGACCTGGGGTCAAGTCCCTTCTTAAATGCAGACTTTCTGTGTGACTATAGGCAAGTCATTTAGGATCTCTATGCCTCAGTTCCCTATGTATACAACAGGGCTAACAGGGGTGTTGTGAAGATAAATACACTAAAGGCTGTTATGGTAATAGGGGGCAGGTAAGTACTTTAAATAGTCAGTCTTCATTGGGACCCTCAGATAAGTATTCCACAGTTTGGCTTATCATCATAAGTAGCATTTAATCAGTGGAACTACTTGTGGAGTAAGATAGTACAGTAATAAGGGTGTCAATCATCTGGCTATTAGTAGTTATAGCACCATTGCATTGAGCAAAGGCTAATATTATATTAATCTTTACTTCAGAATGGAGAGAAAGAGGTAATATTGGTATCTGAACGTGAATAAACACCTATTGAGCCAAATCCTGAAGTCCTTACACAGAGCAAGATTTTTAAGGGTGTTTAGGCCCTTAAAGATGCACATAGGCACCTACTGAGGTTTTCAAAAATGCCTAGATGCCAGTTTCTATTACTTTCAATGGAATTTGAGCACTGGGGCACTTTTGAAAATCCCACTAGGCATCTATCTGCATCTGTAGGCACCTCAATACCTGTGAAAACCTGGCCCACAGTGTTTCCTCAGGTAAAGTTCCTAATGATTGGGAGTTTTGTTTGAGTGAGAACTGACTACAGACTGAGTAGGAACTTCAGTATTGGGCAAACTGTCAACACGCTTGGTTTTCAAAGTAAACAGATTTTATTATTTTGTTTGAAAATGACAGAAAATATTCAATAGGTTCTAAGAATTGGACTAAATGGCCTGGGACCAACAGGATCTATGTCATCAAGATGATCTGATATAACATTTCCACCTAAAACATTTGATTAGAATTGTAGTAACGCATGTAGTTACAATAGGCTCATCTGTCTCTTGGGAGCAGATTGTGAACCCCATACTCACACAAGAAATACCACTGAACCAAATACCACTGAAACGGCTAACGTAAGTGCTCAGTACTGTTAAAAAAAAAAAAAGAGCAATTCAAAGTCTGGGCCTTGGTTAGGAATGTTTGCACACCTTTGCCACTCTTGTTCTGTCAAAGCCCAGATACATCCATTAGCCAAAGTGGAAGCCCTCCTTGGAGACACAGCACAATGCAATGAAGGACCCATTCCAGCTGCTTCATCATTGTCCCTTTCATTGTTTGCATCTGGACCCACCCTGCCCCATTTCATTATTTCCTACTCTCTTATCTTATGAAAATTAAAATACAGTCCCATATACTTAAACTAACAGATGTGATTTTTGCATGGATTTAACAAATTATGTCTCAGCATCTGCACTTATTTGTCTGTATGCACCCTACCTTCTTCCTTTCCCAAGTTATACTCCTCACTGACAATGGCATAGGAAACATTCCATTTGAGAAGAGAGGAACATACTCTTGACTTTCCTCTCCTCTCTCTGCTGTGACATCTAACAGTAATTGCCCTGAGTCAAATTAGTTTTCAAGTACGGTTTTGAACTTCTCATGCTGGTGTTAAGACAAATAAAGCACATTAATGACATATTTCGACTTGGAAGGATTAATTTTTTATCCGTAAGTCACATAATTATTGTCTGACCTTCCCATCTGACTCCCAATAATGTCCTGTGACTGAAAAAGTTTAAATAAATAAAAATAGAAAAACTACTTAAAAAACACTGATGTTATCCACCAAAATTATAAAAAAATAAAAATCAAATTCTGCCAAGCCTACATATACTTTCACTTTCCCAGTTGATTACTGAATAATTTTGCAAAAGCCAACCACTTCCCAGTTCCTAAAAATGCCCCTTTTGGGATTTCACTAAGTAAAAATAACATACATTAACAATGCACACTTTGCTTTTCCTGGGGGTTGATGCTCCATACCTCATTCATAATTTATGTTTTTCTAATGTGCTGTAGAAGGTTGCTGTGCATATACCAGGCTCACCACTCTAAAATCTCTTCAAAAGGAATGCTGAAACCTTTCATTTCCCTTTAAGGGATTTTGAGTAGAATTAATAATACACATTAATAATTCACATTTTCTTTTTGCCAGTTGGTGGATGAGCCGTTTCCCTAGTATTAACGATATGCCTTAATAATGCATTTTTTATTTTGCCAGCTAGCTGATGGGAAGTTTGCTTATGAAATAATACAATTTAATAATAGGCAGTTTTCCTTTGCCTGTGGGTTCAGGAGCAGTAGGTGAAAAGACTCACTGTATGCTGTAACTATGCACTGTGGATAATATGCATCATCTATTATGGACTTATTATGGGGATCATTGAAAGCATTTTCCTACCTAGCATCTCTTTCAAAGCTATTTTAATGTAATCTGTGTGCAAATATTAAAAATGCACCCCCCAAATTGCAAGGGTTGGAAATTGCTATTACTCTCTACTGGTGGAAATGTACAACTTAAAATCTTTCTTGAGTTTCATTAAATCAAAAGAAGAGTGCAGTGGAGGAAAATAACTCAATTTTTGTCTTACTCTTTCAGTAAATATCTCAAGATATTGTTTGTAAATATGACTGGGGGGGGGGTTCCCTCCTTCTTCTTTTTTGCTGTATTTCAAATAAATTGCTTACATTTGTCAACAAACTGGAGGTTTGAACTCTCTGCTCTGAGTTTTGAGCATCAAGTTAATTATGACTTGGGATCACCAGTCCTCTCCTACTCTCTGCTTGCTCTGGTGAGGAATAAATTATTTTGCCACTTTCTGTGCAGCAGCTTACTCTCCCATTCTGCAGCCAGTCAGTTACTCTGGATGTCAAGTAGGGGGCCAGAGCTAGGGGCTCCTTTTTCTCTCTGCCCCACTCCTATTCACATGCTTTGAGTGGGGAGCAATGAATGAGTAGCTCCTGCTCTCCTCCACATGGCCAGATTTACAATCTGAGCAGGGGACTTAAGGGAACCTTTACTGCCTGAAGTCTGAGTAAGGGCTGTGACAATCTAGCCTCTTCTGGGAATATTCTATCCATGTCCCATTGCACCAAAGGTAGGATATGGTCCCGGTCATCACATAAGGCCCTGTTATAATTTACCCCCGTGCAAGGCCCTCCACACCACTTCTGTTGTATAAACCCATTATGAATTTAAATGGAACTTAACTGGTGCATGGGATCTCGAGAGTTCCCTCTGTACAGAGGTGAATTTGCATGAACATTCACTCCAAGGGCATTTCCAATATTAAGATTCTCTCTCTCTTTTTTTCTTTTAAAACCAATTTACAATATGTTTCCATTCCCTTTCCCCCCTTGAGGCTTATAATAAACCTGGTTAGAAATGTTTCCTGTACTTAATAGTTTCTTGACTTTCCCCCCCTCTGTTATAGTGCACCGCATTTTTACAAAGCATGTGATAGATTTATGTATTGATTCTCTTTAAAGCTGGCTTATGAGATGAGAGACAGATTTTCATTTGCAAGTAATTTCAGGGCCCAGGATTCTCTCAGTACATTAATTATAAAAGCTAGAAACCATCTACTTAAAAAGGATATCAATATATCCACCCTAAATAATAAAACACAGAAAGTTTAATTGCTGTTTAATTGCATGATCTTTAAGGTTGCAAGCAATTTTCAAAACATATGAAGAGGTACATGCAGTCATTCCAGAAGGAGAATACAAAAATATATAAGAAATAAAAGGAAATTGTTTTATCTGCCTTTGCAGTTTAACTTCAATTTATGTTTTAGTTAATGATGACAACCCCCCAAAAATCAAAGTACTGAGTGATACCAGAAGTGTCATTTACAATGGAGCTAAACAGTCTTTTGTAGCATTAATCATGGAAAAAATTGACAATAGAAAAATGAGCTGGCTGGGTATATCTAATATATTAGATTCTCCTTGAGATCAGCTTGATGCATGAGTAAGTAAAAACAGGTATTGCTTAAAAAACAAACAGAAAGAAGTGAGCTAAGTTGAGCGCTTTGTTGCTAGGCAATAGTAGTTACATTTGGTACTGCTTCAAAAAGAGGTTATAGAAACTTTAGAAAGTCTCTTTTTTAAATAACGACGAAGCGTCAGGAGTAGTTATATAATATCAAGTCACTTACAAAGGAATTATTCTGTTCTATTTGGATTCTTATACAGTGCCCATCACTGTGGTATCTGAGCATGCATCTTCATTCTCCAGAATATCTAAAGTATTTCAGCTATTTTGTTGGCAGCAAGGACTTACACTACTTAAGAGTTTCTTCAGTAGCTCAGTTCTTTTTTCTGTGTACTATCCTAGAGCTGAGCAAATAATCATTTATCTAGCAAACACAAAAACAGCCCTTTTGCATTTGTGGATTATTCATGCACAGTTTAGGATTTTCTGAAAGGTATTCATCGCTCATGTTTCATATTCATATTTACATATTTGCTTTCTGCAAATAATCACTTTTTGCTCTGCCCATTAAAATGCCTGCCAGTGAGGAAGCTCAGTAGAATATTTGTGGAAAGTGCACCAGAACAGGGCATGAACACAGGTGAAAGGGGATTCAATTGAGTTAGTCACGCTAATGTTCACAGGAAATGTTTTCAAGTGTTTGCTCAGGTCTATGCTCTACTTTCCTCACAAATATAATCTAGCAGTTGCTATATTACAAACAGGAAATGTCTTCTAAAATTCCAAATGGATTATTCAATGATTTCTAAACCCCCTTTCCCTCCCTCAAAACTGGGCATCTAAATTGCACCTGCAAATAAGCAGATGCAGGCAGTCATCACATTGCAACATGAGTGAATGATTCATAGATTCATAGATTCTAGGACTGGAAGGGACCTCGAGAGGTTATCGAGTCCAGTCCCCTGCCTGCATGGCAGGACCAAATACTGTCTAGACCATCCCTGATAGACATTTATCTAACCTACTCTTAAATATCTCCAGAGATGGAGATTCCACAACCTCCCTAGGCAATTTATTCCAGTGTTTAACCACCCTGACAGTTAGGAACTTTTTCCTAATGTCCAACCTAGACCTCCCTTGCTGCAGTTTAAGCCCATTCCTTCTTGTTCTATCCTTAGAGGCTAAGGTGAACAAGTTTTCTCCCTCCTCCTTATGACACCCTTTTAGATACCTGAAAACTGCTATCATGTCCCCTCTCAGTCTTCTCTTTTCCAAACTAAACAAACCCAATTCTTTCAGTCTTCCTTCATAGGTCATGTTCTCAAGACCTTTAATCATTCTTGTTGCTCTTCTCTGGACCCTTTCCAATTTCTCCACATCTTTCTTGAAATGCGGTGCCCAAAACTGGACACAATACTCCAGCTGAGGCCTAACCAGAGCAGAGTAGAGCGGAAGAATGACTTCTCGTGTCTTGCTCACAACACACCTGTTAATACATCCCAGAATCATGTTTGCTTTTTTTGCAACAGCATCACACTGTTGACTCATATTTAGCTTGTGGTCCACTATAACCCCTAGATCCCTTTCTGCCGTACTCCTTCCTAGACAGTCTCTTCCCATTCTGTATGTGTGAAACTGATTTTTTCTTCCTAAGTGGAGCACTTTGCATTTGTCTTTGTTAAACTTCATCCTGTTTAACTCAGACCATTTCTCCAATTTGTCCAGATCATTTTGAATTATGACCCTGTCCTCCAAAGCAGTTGCAATCCCTCCCAGTTTGGTATCATCCGCAAACTTAATAAGCATACTTTCTATGCCAATATCTAAGTCGTTAATGAAGATATTGAACAGAGCCGGTCCCAAAACAGACCCCTGCAGAACCCCAGTCGTTATGCCTTTCCAGCAGGATTGGGAACCATTAATAACTCTCTGAGTACGGTTATCCAGCCAGTTATGCACCCACCTTATAGTAGCCCCATCTAAATTGTATTTGCCTAGTTTATCGATAAGAATATCATGCGAGACCATATCAAATGCCTTACTAAAGTCTAGGTATACCAAATCCACAGCTTCTCCCTATCCACAAGACTCGTTATCCTATCGAAGAAAGCTATCAGATTGGTTTGACACGATTTGTTCTTTACAAATCCATGCTGGCTGTTCCCTATCACCTTACCACCTTCCAAGTGTTTGCAGATGATTTCCTTAATTACTTGCTCCATTATCTTCCCTGGCACAGAAGTTAAACTAACTGGTCTGTAGTTTCCTGGGTTGTTTTTATTTCCCTTTTTATAGATGGGCACTATATTTGCCCTTTTCCAGTCTTCTGGAATCTCTCCCGTCTCCCATGATTTTCCAAAGATAATAGCCAGAGGCTCAGATACCTCCTCTATTAGCTCCTTGAGTATTCTAGGATGCATTTCATCAGGCCCTGGTGACTTGCAGGCATCTAACTTTTCTAAGTGATTTTTAACTTGTTCTTTTTTTATTTTATCTGCTAAACCTACCCCCTTCCCATCAGCATTCACTAGGTTAGGCATTCCTTCAGACTTCTCGGTGAAGACCGAAACAAAGAAGTCATTAAGCATCTCTGCCATTTCCAAGTTTCCTGTTACTGTTTCTCCCTCTTCACTAAGCAGTGGGCCTACCCTGTCTTTGGTCTTCCTCTTGGTTCTAATGTATTGATAAAAAGTCTTCTTGTTCCCCTTTATTCCCTTAGCTAGTTTGAGCTCATTTTGTGCCTTTGCCTTTCTAATCTTGCCCCTGCATTCCTGTGTTGTTTGCCTATATTCATCCTTTGTAATCTGTCCTAGTTTCCATTTTTTATGTGACTCCTTTTTATTTTTTAGATCATGCAAGATCTCGTGGTTAAGCCAAGGTGGTCTTTTGCCACATTTTCTATCTTTCCTAACCAGCGGAATAGCTTGCTTTTGGGCCCTTAATGATCCTGAAGAACAGGTAATTGTGTGCCAATCCATGCATATTTCATGAGTGAAACTTTGGGTCTATTTGTCAAAATGTGTCCCCCACTATTTATATCAACAACAATGTACTTTAAACAATGCACTTAAAAAATATATATAAGCCTTCCTGCAGAAATGACTGTTCTTATTGTGCACAACTTGCATAGTGAAAATACAGGATAGAAGCAAAATGTCTAGTGTAGAAGTGGGTTTTCCATACAACATATGGAAAGTATCTTGATGCAATTGTGATGATAGCAGTGTAACAAATATTCTAAGAGTCATGCAGTGTTTCAGTCATGTGACCCCCATCAATACTTACCCAGATATTGTGAATCAATTTGTGCCAAGGGAAAGCTGAATTTTGTAAGCCATTTTGAAAAACAAATAGGGAATCATGGAAGAGAAGTTATTTCTGAAGCTAAAGAAAAAAAAAAGGGACAGCAAGAGCATTAGTAACCGTTAGAAGACGACTTGTCCTGAAGTGTGCATTATCCATCACATAAATGGCAGCTCATTTAGGATACAAGCCAATCCTGATCATCTGAGGCCCACCACAGTTTAAATCCCAGATGAACCCCCAATTATGTGACAGTCATCATCTTGGCTGACATACCAGGACCTCCAAAGCTAAAAACATGAGCTGTTACAGCATGAGCTAACCAACCCAGGCTCTTCAGCTGGGGGCTTTTAACAACTCATATCCTCTGTGGGTCAGCCCAAAGGGGACCTATAGCACTGTTGTTTACACAATATCCCACCCCCTTAGGACTCTGTCCACTTCATCTTTGTCGACTGTGTGTAAAAACTAGGATTATATGCAAAGGTTATACACTGCTCTGGGCATTTCACATGTGGACCAAGGATAGTAAAGGGCTCTCGTGTCTTATTCTTGGTGCTCACTGTAATACATGGATACAGAGATAAGCATAGTTACAGATGTGGTAATTTTGTCGGTGTCATGCAGGCTCGCAACAGGATTACTGAAATTCAAGGACAATGATTTGTAATCCCCACTACCAAACATGAAACTGGTGAACAAAGAAAGCAAAATGAGAAAACTACCATAAACACTTGAGCACTGATTAATGGCTTGATCCTATTTCTATAGGAATCAAACATAAAAATCCCACTGACTCAGTGGAAAGAGATGGGCATTAATAGCTGTCACTGTTTTTAAAACAGAAGATAGAAAGAAGGTCTCTTGCTAAAGACTCTGGAACAGGGTGTGGGGGGGGGGGGGGGGAGATTTATGTGTGATTCCCAGCTCTACCACAGACTTCTTGCGTGATCCTGGGAAAGTTATTTAATCAATCTGTGCCTCAGTTCCCCTTTTCCTCCTCTACTGTTGTCTCTTTAGATTGTAAGCTGCTTGGGGCAGGAACTGCCTCATATTATGCGCATACACAGCTAGCACTGATCTCCATTGGGACTTCTGGGCACTAATGTAATACAAATTATAATAATCAATATCATCATCCGCTGGTGATTCATGATCATTCTGAGCTGAATTTGAAAGCTGTCTAGTGCTACATACCCAGTGCTGGGATAAGCGATTTCTTGTTTTTTCCAGTTCTCCTCTCCTGACATGGATGGGCACTGGTCCTTTTGGAGCATTTCTCATTTGTTTGTTGGATATTTTCATTAAGTCTGAGCCTCTATACTCTGCTGTTTCTTCAGGGTCAATATGTTATTATCCTAATGGGCTATTGTCATAATCAATTATTAGGCATCCTGCCCTACTTTCCTAACATACTATATTAATA
This sequence comes from Terrapene triunguis, assembly GCF_002925995.2. NCBI lineage: Eukaryota > Metazoa > Chordata > Testudines > Emydidae > Terrapene > Terrapene triunguis. The sequence goes on along the minus strand of NW_020664439.1, from coordinate 32,291,705 downwards.
CATCAGTACACTGAGTTCTGCTAGTCTTGTCATGTTACTCTCATCCATATGCATTCACTTTCATAATGAAGCCATCTCTCATGCGTGGAGATGGTTTTCTGTGATTTATCCTATGCATCTGGGACTTACATTTCATTCCCATTATATGGTTTACATTATTGCATTTAAGTAGCAATAGGTTTCAGCCTCCACCTCTTCATTTTATCTCCCCAGCTAACTGAATAAGAATGACTTTATACCTAAACTTTTGTGGCAAAAAGAGCAGCAATCAGAATTACCTTTTAAAATGAGAAGGTCATTGGACCTTTGGAATTGAATGGTCAGTGATATTTTCGTGGAGTGCAAAGGATGGGAGCCAGATTACAGGGGATCAACAAGAGAATTGGAGACGGGATGTGTAGGCAATGTGAATAGTCATTATATTCTACAACTTTGTGAACAAAGGGGAAGAGAGAGGTTGGACAGAGGTTAGATAAAGGTGAAATCACGGAAGGTGTTTTTCAAACAAATGGGATAGAGAGCATGGTTTTAGGTAGGGCAAGAGGATCCAGGGAAAACAGTGTCAAAGGTAAATATAAAATAACTGGTAGGACTGATAAATGGAGTAAGGGAAATGAGGCCTAAGTGAGTAAAGGAAGGGATAGATTGAAGTAGTGAAGCAGTGGCTTTCCGATACTGGTGATCCCCTTGCAGTTGAGCAGGTGTTATGGAGTGTCTGTCTCAGTTTCCCCTTTGCTCAGCCAATTACCATTTAGCCATGCCTGGGAGTTTCTTGTTAGGACTCCAGCCAGGTCACTGTTAGTCTGTCCCCTCTTGGGGAAATCAAGAGTCTAGCAATCCCAGAGAAGAGAGAGAGTCTCTAGCCTCCTGGGTGGTTCTGACCCATTTGCTCTAGAGGTTTAAGTAACCCTTCTGCTAGGGTTGACAGGGGAACCCAAGCCCACCGACTCCTCTGAGTTCCAATCCAGGAGCCTGTATGAAGCAGTTGGAACCAGTTTATCCCTGCTTCAATGGAAAAAGAATGAGAAGTACTTGTGGCACCTTAGAGACTAACAAATTTATTTGGGCATACGCTTTTGTGGGCTAAAACCCACTTCATCAGATGCATGCAGTGGAAAATACAGTAGGAAGATATATATACATATATATATACACACACACAGAACATGAAAAAATGGGGGTTGCCATACCAATTCTAATGAGACTAATGGACTAATTCCTACCACAACTCTCTAGTAGGCCGTTTCCCAGAGTAATATTCTGTGATCCTCTTCTTCTGGAGGTCCCACTATCTTCCCAATTTGTTGCTGAAAGACCCTACTCTCAATAGTTCCTCAGTTGCTCTGGCAGCTGCTTCCCTTCTGACCTGCAGCTTTTTTATCTTCCTAGCTGTTGCAGGTCGACCCTTCACATGTTAGCTAATTAGCAGCTGGGACATCATGGGCTCTGAACATCCTATAACACCATAATATGCAGATAACCGAATGAGGAATCTCAGCAGCAATCTGTGCAGAGAGCGGGTAGAACTAGTGAAGAGAGGAGATATGAAGGGTAGTTGGAAGAGGGGAATTATTTCCAGATTACTTCAATTCCATTTTTCAGGACATTTACAGAATTCTGGGAAGATGAGGTGGTGTCTGGGAAGAGGGTTTAAGGAATGTTCAGGGCAAAGAAGAGTCAGAGGGCAATGGCAGTTGAGAATACCACGAATAATGGAAAGGGAAAGAGATGGTGTGACAGGAGAGAGAGCAAACAAAGATTAGAAATTTGGTGTTGTCTTAAGACTTTCTCCAAAGACTCTGACTGATGCAGGAGGAGAGCAGAAGTAGAGAGTATAAAGACAGAGCCAAGGTGAGTAGTAGAGGCACAGACAGCATGGTGCGGAACCAGAGTGAAGAGTTGAGAAGAAAGACTATAGAGCTGAAAGTAGAGAGATTACAGATGGGTGCGAGGGTTGAGCCTGGATTGAAAGCAATCCCCAGAGGGTGAAAGGAGGAGACATAACGTTTGATATTCAAGGAGGTATGTAGTGGAAAATGGCTATAAACAACTAAACATGTGTCCCTGCTAATAACCTAGCTCCTTCCTGCCTGTCTACACACCACAGTGGGTATATAGTTGTTAGGAAACAGTCAATTGTTACACAGACCTTTACATCTGCCTATTTCTTAGTTAGAAGTTGGCTGAATGTGATGACAGGTGGATTTATTGACAATCTACTGTTGCCCACCCAAAAGTATCAATATATTAGCTTCCCAGTAGATATGAAGTATGCAGAAGGTAAGCACTGAAGCAGCGTGAAACAGTCTGAAAACAATACTAAAATATGCCCTAATCATTTTAATTTTGCATGTCAAAATGACCATGAAAATGGACCTAACTCGGCAGACAGAGATGCAAATCGGCATATTTTAATATAATTGAGAGACAAAAGCTAATATTACACCAAAATTGCAAATGAAACAAATTGTGTATTTCACATTTCATTGTGAAATACACAATGAAATGGCAACATTGTCTCTGAAGGGCACACAACATTGTGGATTTCACACAACTGCAGTACGTACCTACACTTTACAATTCCACAAATTGAAAGAGAAAGCTCATTTAAGGCAAATTTACAACAAGCCAGCTGCCCATGTGATCTAGAGAGCCCAACAGACACTGAAGGTAATTTTAAAATTAATGAGATAAACATTGATTGAGGACATAGTTTACTCTATAAAACTGATGAAACCTTCCTCCCATTTTCACCTCCTCTTCCCCCCCAAAAGCAAAGAAGATACAGAAATGAAGTTTATGGAAACTTACGCTAGGTGGCTTAAAGTACCTGGTAAGTGATCAGTCAGGTTCGAGAGAAGTCATTCAACTTTACGTGGATGGGCTTTATTATTATTGGGCCAAATCTTGTTGTTGTGCTTCAGTATGACGCAGAATATAAGAACATGAGAACGGCCATACTGGGTCAGACCAAAGGTCCATCCAGCCCAGTATCCTGTCTACCGCCAGTGGCCAATGCCAGGTGCCCCAGAAGGAGTGAACCTAACAGGTAATGATCAAGTGATCTCTCTCCTGCCATCCATCTCCACCCTCTGACAAACAAAGGCTAGGGACACCATTCCTTACCATCCTGGCTAATAGCCATTAATGGATTTAACCTCCATGAATTTATCTAGTTCTCTTTTAAACCCTGTTATAGTCCTAGCCTTCACAACCTCCTCAGGCAAGGAGTTCCACAGGTTGACTGTGCGCTGTGTGAAGAAGAACTTCCTTTTATTTGTTTTAAACCTGCTGCCCATTAATTTCATTTGGTGGCCCCTAGTTCTTATATTATGGGAACAAGTAAATAACCTTTCCTTCTTCTCTTTCTCTACACTACTCATGATTTTATATACCTCCATCATATCCCCCCTTAGTCTCCTCTTTTCCAAGATCAAAAGTCCTAGCCTCTTTAATCTCTCCTCATAAACCTCTTTAATCTCTCCTCATAATACATCCCATTATTTTTATTTATTGTTAAATGTTGATGTTATGAAAATACCTAATCAAGGGTGGTGCAGAAACTGCATCTCTCCCGGAGTAGTCCCAGGAAACACTGTCACTCAGACACACTTCTCTGAATGGCAATTCATTCCCGGATTCATCTTGGCATGAGATTGGGGGGAAAGCTCTTATGGTCAGGAATTTTTCAACCACCACCTCTCTCTGTAAAGGGTCTATTGTGACAAATTTCTCATTTTGAAAATTTTTTTTTTAGTAATGGTCAAAATCAAAACAAGTGTCAAAATTATCAGAACAAAACATTTCAATTGACCCAAACCGGAATTTTGTTTGGATTTTTCAGTTCATATAATTTTTTGAGATTGATGTTTTGTCTCAGCTCAGGAAATTTTTTTGAAATCTTGAAAATGTTCATGGGATAGGAAAACTGGTTCCCACCCAGCTGTAAGTCCCTACACCAACAAGTTACAACAGCCAGGCTACTGATTAGCTGCAGTTCCACTCATTCCCTCCCCCTCCCCGTCCACCTGCTGTCGGTGAGGGGGTGAAGTGCATGCAGTGCACACTGACTGTCTCCTACGTGCCTGGAGGTAGCCTGCCTCGGGGACAGGTGTAAGTGGGGTGCTTACTCCCCCTTAATCCCTTATGTAATGTGTAGTCCAGCTCATGACCTAGCTCTAATTGAAAAATTGCAGGAGCAGCTGCCAATTACTGGCAGTGGTGAATTGGAGCAAGTGTAACAGAGGAGAAGGGGAGGCTTATTTAACAGAAGGCTCTATTCCAATAGACTGCCTAAAGGGAGTTAACTGGAGAGACCAGACAAAATGAGTCGGCAGTGACATAGCCAAGATCCCTGCTTTAGGATCTTGTCCAAATGTAAAAAAACTAGGTCCATGAATTTCCACACTGGGGGATTCTGCCTAAAGTATCTGCTGAATAAAGCTGTTTTGTCACGTCAGAGTTGTGCCATGTGCAAGCAGACACCTGAATTAAGCAGATTTTTTTTTTAAAACATGGTGTTCAGTCTGGGCCCAGGGGTTTTCTTTTATTTCAAATGACAGACTTATTATGTTGTAATTGGGCCACAGCATCATTTAAGTAGACTAAGGGTACGTCCAGACTACCCGCCGTATTGGCAGATAGCAATCGATTTATCTGGAATCGATATATCGCGTCTCGTTAAGACGCGATATATCGATCCCCAAACGCGCTCCCCGTCGATTCCGGAACTCCACCGGAGTGAGCGGCGGTAATGGAGTCGACGGGGGAGCCACGGCCGTCGATCCCGCGCCGTGAGGACAGGAGGTAAGTCGGAATAAGATATGTCGACTTCAGCTACGGTATTCCCGTAACTGAGGTTGCGTACCTTACATCGACACCCCCTCCAGTGTAGACCAGGCCTTGATATGAAATTACTCCAAGGCCTGGTCTACACCGGGGGGGTGTCGATGTAAGATACGCAACTTCAGCTACGGGAATACCGTAGCTGAAGTCAACATATCTTATTCCGACTTACCTCCCATCCTCGCGGCGCAGGATTGACGGCCGCGGCTCCCCCATCGACTCCAATACCGCCGCTCACTCCGGTGGAGTTCCGGAATCGACGAGGAGCGCGTTCGGGGATCGATAAGACGTGATATATCAATTCCAGATAAATCGATTGCTACCCGCCGATACGGCGGGTAGTCTGGATGTACCCCAAGTTTCAGAACATAAGATGGTGAAATCTCTGTGCAAAGCATGCAGCTAAATTTGGAAACAACTTCTGAGGACTAAACTTTGATTTAAGCCACCCTAGCTTCAGCAGAGCTTATTCTTCCCTGTCTACTCTTTTTGGAATAAATCAGTTAGCATGGCGGCTCAGAGCCAGGTGAGATTGGAATAAGGTAAGTAGCTAAATATCCGTGTTGCTAGTTGGGAGCAGCAAATCTTTCTACTTTAGGGGATGTCCTGCCATATAAAATATTATAGCTTGAATCCTTTGCCAATGCTAAAAGCATTGTAATATAAAAGCAGATTGTGCCTACACAGGAATAGTTTGGGTCCAGTATGCATTAGGGACCTGATCCAACACCCACTGAAGCCAGTGGAAGTATTTCAATTGTCTACAACAGTTTTTGATCGGCCCCTTATGCCATTTAAAAATTGCAGTCATATGCTTATACCAATACCACAGGCCATTAGAGTATAATTTTAAAGACAGAGACACAGCTGAGACTTGAAGTTTGAATCTAGAATCAGACCACAACATGAACTTCCACAAAGTTTGTTAGTGAGAAGGGTATTTTACCCCCAATGTGTCAACTCAGTGAAGGGTAAGCATATGGAAACTGGTGTGGATAAAGTTCAGAGCACTCCAACCCAAATACCCATCCCACAATCAAAAACCCACCAAATCCTTTTGGAGGTTCTGAAATATCCACATAGATATATTTTTTAATTCTGTTTTCCAACCAGAGCATGAAGTTGGTCAAAAAGACAATACAAAAACTTGATCTTACATTTTTCTATCTGATTAGCTCATATAAAAAGCTGAATATATACAGACTTCTCTGAAGCAAACACGAGTTCTGATCCTTTTGAGGTGCAGTCATCATTCTTTAAAAGGAGGCCCCCAGTCAGCTAAGGTGCTGGCTACAGAAGCAAGTTGATTCCCAAAGGAGGTCTGAACTGCATGGTTTTTACGACTACAGTAGACCCTCAGAGTTACGAACACCAGAGTTACAAACTGACCAGTCAACCACATACCTCATTTGGAACTGGAAGTATACGATCAGGCAGCAGCAGAGACAATCAATCAATCAATAAATAAATAAAAAACCCAAATACAGTACAGTACTGTGTTAAATGGAAACTATTAAAAATAAAATAAAGGGAAAGCAGCATTTCTCTTCTCCATAGTGAAGTTTCAAAACTGTATTAAGTCAATGTTCAGTTGTAAACTTTTGAAACAACAAGCATAATGTTTTGTTCAGTTATGAACATTTCAGAGTCCCAAACAACTTCCATTCCCAAGGTGTTTGCAACTCTGAGGTTCTATAATTATTTAGCAATTTTTATTCATTTCAAAACACTTTAGAAATGTTGGTTTGACAATTTTAGCCCAAATTAATAAATGCTAGTTCAACCGTATGACAATTTTTTACAGAAAACTAAGACTTGAGTGTTAATTGATATTTTTCTATTAGTCAAAACAAAGTGAACATTAGCATAATTTAATAACATTGTGTATACATATCGGAGAGTTTTCCATTGAATTAGTAGCATGCTAGAAGAGTCTTGAAAAGAATACTGCTTAAAATGAGCAAATAGACGTTGCCACTTTTTTCTTTTTCTTTTTTTGCAGAGTTTTACAAGAAGAATGTTATTGTTAATCCCACCAGTCCAGTTACAGTGCATTTGAAATGCACTCTAAGAGCCAAGAATGGAGGGGAAACTTTGCTTTAATAAGGTCATGATGCTTATCAAACAATTTGCATACAGAAAGTTAAATTCTTAGTCCCAGACAGTATTTTGTTTTCTGTCTTCAAAATGATGACAAACCACAAGGAGAAGAGCATTTGTGTCTGGTAAATAGAACAAACCCTTACTTTTATGAGTATTTTTGACCCCTGTAATTATTCACCTGCACTTCATGTTCAGACCTACTCAATAAAAAGCAATGAGTGCATACATTAAACTCCATTTATCCCTTTTAATTTGCTTCTAACAGAAACATCTATAGGTATGGTAATTTTCTAGAGATAAATAATGGAGTGGGTGCCACAGTCTAGAATGTAATCAACAGCAGAGCCTGTTAATTAGAGGAAGAGGGGATGGTATATTATAATCTGTCAAAGCCATTCCTATTCAACAAAAATAATTTAAAATAGGAAAATAAGGAGACCATAGCTCAACCTGATGCAGACTTAGGGTCCGGTCCTGCAAACCATCTTTTATCACTAGACACTTGAATGAGGCTTTGAAGAACTAGGTCCTTATTTCATTGGAGATTGACCTCTTCCTTTCTCCAAAGATCAGTTAAGATACATTTATTTTCTTTTACTTCTGCCATTATGTCCTTCTATACTTGGGTTTTCAATCACATTCCCATTTCGTTTAACACGTTCATGCTGCTTAATACTCATGAAACCGAATGCTGATTAGATAGTACTAAATCAAATCCCAATAAGTAATCTGAGGATTTTTTTAATCTGGTTTGGATAATCACCAAACACAGGGCCAAATTCTACCAGGTAATACAAGCAAAGCAGTCTCAAGGGAAGTCTATGGGAAGCATCTACATGTATCCATAGAAAAAAATCTAGCCTTTTCACTTTTCAGGATATGTGACTATCATGTAACCAGTACACTACAAATATCTCCATTGTACATATCCAAGTACCCACAAAGAGGGTATTTCTGTACTCATGAAGTCTCTGTTTCTAAGTCTTAATCCTTCATTTTAAATATAAAACATTAACATAGAGAAACCAATGTAACACATCATAGGAATGGAAACATTCACTAGTAATTATGTTGGGTTTATATAAATCTATATTAAATCCTATAATTTAGACATCTTTAATTTAACAAAGCTGGGTATTGCTAAGATATATTAATTGCAGTTAATTATTCTATTACAGTTTAAGTCATGTTACTGCAAAACAAAGTGTGCTAATCTGGGGTATTTGGATTTGACCTTTATACTACTTAGCTTTCTACTCATGCTGTTGATAACTCATTAGACTGGTTTTAAAAGACAAAAAGAAAAAGCACAAAAAGTACAACACGACAAAGCAGAAACGAGGCCCTACCTGCAAAATTCAGTTTCAGGCTCTGATCAAACCTCCACAAAATCCAAATGTGTTCTTATTTAGAGTTTAAATTCAGGCACATCACTACATATGAGTGGAGAAAAAGAGATGAGAGCACAATGGGTTAAATCCTGACTCCACTGAAGTAAATGGAAGTTTTGCCATTAACTTCAAAGGAGTCACAATATCACCCAATGGCTCATATTCATTATACTTGTTTGAATCAGAACAAAACTCTTCACTTTAAATTTGCTACAGATTTACACCAGTGTAAACGAATGCAGAAGTTAGCATTGTATCTAGAATACTACAAAAGTGGCCAAAATGATTATTATATTGGGAGAAAGAAAGATCCATTTTTTTATGAATTCCACTTTGTCAATAGATTCATTGCATAATGAAGGCCAAACTATGGTGCTACCAAATGGTCCCTGTTCTGGACTAAATGTATCAAGAATGTCATACTTTATCAAGATCAAAAGGTACAAGTTATGCTCTTTATCATACTCGTGAATACATTAAAATTCAGTAGGGTGGCATAAGTGAAACTGAGGGAAGATTTGGCCCTAGTAGTTTATATATTCATAGCCAAGAACCTTATATTATCCCTTATACCTTGGGATAACCCCATTGTCATCTAAGATATTCCATGTGTAAAACATAGAAGAATTTGACCCCGTAACAGGGTAGTAGTTGTACATATTTTGAACAAATTATGCAACTAATTCACTGTACATGCTGTCACTATTCTAAAACATAACCCACTGTACATCTTGGGTAGTCACATCTTATTATGTAGGTGATTGTGTCTTCTAATGGGAAAGAAAAGTAGAAAGGGAAAAGTTATTTACCTTCTATTTATTCTTCTCTGAAGATATTATTTGGCAGGATTCTGATTCCTGGTTCTTAACTTCTAAGTATTACTTTTGTAGAGCAGCCCTGAATTCAGCACTTTCAATGGAGCTGATAGTTTTCAATAGTGGCAGCTTTTAAGGTGAGAGGGATAGCTCAGTGGTTTGAGCATTGGCCTGCTATACCCAGGGTTGTGAGTTCAATCCTTGAGGGGGCCACTTAGGGACCTGGGGCAAAATCAGTCCTTGGTCCTGCTAGTGAAGGCAGGGGGCTGGACTCAATGACCTTTCAAGGTCCCTTCCAGTTCTAGGAGATAGGGTATCTCCATTAATTATATTAAAAAAAAAAAAAAGAGGAAAGGCTGAGGGTGAATGAAAGAAGAAAAGTGAATCAGCCACAATATGGACCTATTTTCTGACAATGTTCCTGGCTATGAATATACTCCAAATGTCAAGTGATAAGGAGGCAAACTTTTCCATTAGCCAGTCCCCCTGCAGATCCTCACACACCTTGGCAGTGGCTGCCACCCTCACATGAATGCCTTATATGTGACTGTTCACCCCAGTTTCAGTAGGATTTAGATGGCATACTGAGCACCCAGACATCTCCTATACAAATGGAGCTTTTTATATATATATAAAATCTCGCACCTTTATACTACAAGCCATAACAAGGAAAAAATTGCAAAACGAAAAGGTTTTAACATCTTAATATCAAAATTATGTACATAAACTACGTACATAAAATGAGTGCCTTTCACCCATAGGTGAAGCTTCTATAACATACAAAGAGATGCTGTCTATAACTTTTTTTTTTTTAAATGTTTACTGTGTATGTACACAACTTTTAAAATAAGATTTTAGAGTTTGAGTTTCCAAAATGTTTTCTTTCTATCTGGGGTTGTTATTGACTAATATATCATAAGAATGCAATTGCTCTAATGATGTATCAGTGTAATACATCATCACAAACACACTATCATCCTGATAATGTATTACTCAATAACATGGTAGCAGCTGGCAAGAACATCTTCTGAATCCAATGATGTAAGTTTTATTATGTTTGTTTAATTCACTTTGTTAAGAACAGGGAGGAAAGGATGTTACTTGACAGGCTGAGAAAGTGTGTGTACATCTCAAAAGTTATAATAGAAATTGGCAACCCTTCAGTATCTTGATTTAAAAGGGTAGGATTTGCTTATCAACTTTCCAGTGATTTCCAGAAAATCTCAATATCATGCCTCCTTCTGGTTCTTTGGTAAGTTTAAAATTGTTGCTGCACATCTTGGCATTCAAACTGTAAGTACAATTAATAAGGCACTCCCTATACTTTCCTGATATTTGCAGTTATTGTTTTAATTACAGGCTGAGCTGCACTTAGACTCTTTTTAGTTCCTCTCAAGTCCACCCTTTTGGGGACATGTTTGTTACCTTTACCCTTCTGGAAATCTTACCAGCCTGGTGGGAGCCAGGTAGGGGCATTCTCCAGTTAATAGCTCTCCACATAGTTCCCTTAAGAAACCTTATCTCTGCTATTGTTTCATTTCCTGTTTGCTTCTCCCCAACAGTTTCCTTTGATTTAACTCCTTGCAGTCAGGTAGGATAATATCAAACAGGTGAACTGAGATGCTTGAGATGTGTATAAAAAGTAATACACCTAACTTCCTCACTCTCCACATACTCATTATTGCCGTAAATATGTAATTTTGTATTTATGTAATTAGGAGATGTTAAGATTATTGGAATGAGGGGTATCACAAAGCTAAGGATCTGGCTTCAGATTTTGTATTACATTTTGAAGAGGAAAGAAATGGCATTTTGGCAATGATAGCTTGATGGACTAGATAGGTGGATGGATTTAGATCATTTCTAAACTAGGGGAAATTGGTGTCCCAGAATTACAGAAACAGAGGTAGTGAAGGATGCAAAGGGCAATAGGGAGAAAAAGAGATTGGATATACAGGCTGGAGAAGAGTTGTGGAAGAGTACAGGTAGCTAATGAAAAATTCCAAGCAAGAAAGATGGAGCGTATTGGATGGAAGGGAAGCAAATTGAGAGCCAGAGGGACATGGAGAAAGGCGCAGATGACAGTAGCCAAAGCTACCAGTCAGGATTTGGCTGCAGGGACTGAAAGGAAACATACAGCAGAGGAAGTATCAGTGAGGATAAAGGGAGTCTAGCATAAAAAAATGGAGCCATGGTTGGAAATATGAGCCACAAGGAGGGGGAAGAAACACGAGAGTGAGTGAGTGAGAGAGAGAGAGAAGAGGGGATCGATTGTGGGGAGAAACTGCAGATGTCACTTTCCTTCATGCTGAGTTTGGGGACATGGCAGGACATCCAAGAAAAGAGATCAGAGGCAGTTGAAAGTGCAGAGGGGAGAGAGAGTAGATGTGGTCAGATAGATTTTCGACAGACATTTACAGTGCACTGATTTCTGGATTTTGGAGGACTCCTGATAAAGGTAGTTGGTGGATAAAAGAATTACTGGAAAGAGAGAAACATAATAAAGGTTAAGCAATATTACAACGGGTACCTTTTAAACCAGATCATTCTGATGAAATCCAAAGCTGACCATCTGTGGTAACTTAGGGATAAAAATGATTTTTCAAAATAAAAATAGCTTCATGGTTGAATGAGTTGTGACCGGGTGCCTGGGATGGACCACACTGCAAGAATCAGGGCAGACAATCTCCCCAAACTGGTGGTTTATTCTAGAGTTAGATTCACCAAACCAGCAACAAAAGAGCTTCTGCAGTAGCACACTGATTAACCAGAAACCAAACACAGTGTCCCCTTTAGGCAGTCCAGCGCCTGGCTCCCATCCAGACAAAAAGATCTAATATGGTGAGGGGTTATTAAAAACCTAATTAACCATATGTGAGGTTCTTACTAATTCCAAAGGATCAGACACTTACTACAGGTCAATATGTATTTCAGATCTTACCCAAATATCATGCTGTTGGCCAATCCTTAGTAAACTAATTAAAGATTTATTAATAAAAGAAAAGAAGAGTTATAAATGGTTAATAGATCATACACATACCAAGTGATTGCAAAGTCCTCGTAGCAGTGATGGAATAGACGTCTGGCTTGCAAAAGTCTCTCTGGTGGCTTCCAAAAGATTGGAAGGTCCTCAGGCCATAGTTCAAGATGCTCCTTTGAGTTGTAATCCACAGTTCAGAAAATTAGAGCAGTAAAAAGGCAAAATGGAGGTGTCTCAGGTGTATTTTTATATCCTTTGGAAATTTACTGTCCCAAACAAATCCCACAGCCTCTGTGTATGGAAAGTTACTAGCCCAAGATGGAGTCCAGGGTCACATGAGCATATCACATATCCTTATATGGTTTGCTGAATCACATGGTGTGCCATTGGCTACTTGCTGTCTGAGGCATCTGCAGGAAGACCTGTCTGCATGGGATGATTTTCTTCAATGACCCACTGTGAGGGTGGACAGTTTCACAGTGGTAGCCATGTTAGTCTGTATCAGCAAAAACAATGAGGAGTCCTTGTGGCACCTTAGAGACTAACACATTTATTTGGGCATAACCTTTCGTGGGCTAAAACCCACTTAATCAGATGCATGGAGGGAAAAATACAGTAAGCAGAATATATAGTATAGCACATGAAAAGAAGGGAGTTGCCTTACCATGTGGGGGGTCAGTGCTAATGAGCCAATTCAATTAAGGTGGAAGTGGCCTATTCGCAACAGTTGACAAGAAGGGGTGAATACCAAGGGAGGGGAAATTACTTTTGTAGTGCTAATGAGGCCGATGCAATCAAGGTGGCCCATTTCCAACAGTTGACAAGAAGGTGTGAGTATCAGCAGAGGGGAAATTACTTTTTGTAGTGACCCATCCACTCCCAGTCTTTATTCAGGCCTAATTTGATGGTGTCCAGTTTGCAAATTAATTCCAGTTCTGCAGTTTCTCATTGGAGTCTGTTTTTGAAGTTTTTTTGTTGAAGAAAAAAATAAGTCTGTTATTCTGTGTCCAGGGAGATTGAAGTGTTCTCCTACTGGTTTTTGAATGTTACAATTCTTGATATCTGATTTGTGTCCATTTATTCTTTTGTGTAGAGACCGGTTTGTCCAATGTACATGGCAGAGGGGCATTGCTGTAAATCTATCTGGAGGGTGTCACTCAGGAACAAAACACATGTTTAAGATACAGATACATAGCCAATATTCATAACTTTCAGATAAAAAATACATGGATTTAACCAGGATAATCATACGTGGTAGATTGTAACTTTTCCATTGACACGTTACACGATACGCTTTTTATAAAATTTGTTGCAGTTGTATAAAAGGGGTGGCAACAATGATACAAATGGTCATTTTTCTTATACACAGCACCACATGAATAAAATGATATTTCCCAGACTCAGGTGGAAATGGAAGGCAGTTTAATGTAAGAGGCCATCTGAGAGGCTAAAATGCTTTTATAATAGAGACAAAAATATGTAATAAGTGCACAAAGTGTAGCATTTTTTGTCTTTGTGGGCCTTCTTCTTCTGGGTTCTCATTTTGTTTATTGCTTTGGAAATTATCGATGCCAAATTTTACTGCTGTGGTGTAAATAAATCAGAAGCTCAAGCTAATCAAAAGTAGTCAAATGCAGCACTGGAAGATTTAGAGTTTATTCAAACAGAAATCTTATTGTTTAGAAAGCCAGCAAAATGGAATCAAACAACAGGATGTCCAATGGTGTGGATGGGTTAACTAGGTTTTTTGATTGAGAGTAAAGATGATAATGTAAGAGTTCTGGAATTAGAGATAGGAGAGACCAGAAATATCCTTAAAGTCTCAAAATAACTGTTCCATTATATTACATCATAAGTGACACTGGAGAAAGAAGATCAGATTTCAAGAGGGACATATACTGAAGTGTGTCTAGAGGCTTGGACCCTGAGCGCAGTGTGGAGAGAAACAGCAGAGGCTAGATAGACATGAATTGTTGGCTTCACAGTATATTTATGAAAGCACTAGTTCTCATGCCTCTGCTTTGTCCACATAAACATTAATAATCCAAAGAGGAAACTAAATCCTGAAATCTCAACATATGTCTTCCCTTTTTCCATCATTGCATTGCTTGCTTCTCTTTCTTATTCACTGTCTTGCACACACATGCATGCACCTCCCCCCAATGCTATTAATTAGATGTTGCCATTGTGAAAGACAGCCTGACTCATTGGACAAGCCCAAATTTGGAAAGGACCAGAGAGTTTCATAAGAGGTCAGCACTGAACAGTTGTATTTTCTAAAAGCCACCCTTAAAATTATTTCCAAATAATTAACACCTGGGGAAAAATCCTTTAAAACATGGACAGCTCAAATATACAGCAAAACCTTTTGCCAGTGGTAGGTGGTACACTATTAAACACAAACTACTAATCAATAGGCTTGATCCATTGCTAGAACTGGGTATGCCAGTTTGACACATATTTGGTAACTTTTGAATGCTATGTGACAACATTCAACTCCCAAACTTATAACTTCCTAGCAAATCTGCAACACAATTGTGTGATTGTAGTCTCTTTTCAGGTCATAGATGTCTTAGATAAAATCTTAGGGCCAGATTGTAAAGGTATTTAGGTGCCTAAATATAAAGATAGATGCCTAGTGGTATTTTCAAAAGCACTGAGATATTTAATTCATTCAATGAGAGACAGGTGACTAACTCCCACTGAATGAGTTAGGTGCCTAGGCCCAGATTTTTAAAGGTATTTAAAGGTGTTGCTCTGCTCAGTGTTGTAACGATTAGCCCTCATACATCTGCACAAGCACCCTTTTATCCCCTTGCATTAGTAGGTAAGCAGGCTCCTCAGACCTCTTACTTCCCCAAAGCAGACAGGAACTGGGTGGAACGTTGTCTCTCCTCGCTCAACACACCAGCCAGCACAGCTCCACCAATGCATAGGGTGTCAGATACTGCCAGATACCAGGTACGGGCCTGGCCAGGCTTACTTCTTCCGCAGAGCGGGGGGCTGATTGCAATTCTTTGAGTCATAATCTGCTTCCCAGAGTGGTCCAGGGGCCACACAACTATGCATTGCCCCTTGCTCAGGGTAGATTGCAAATAACCATGTAACCTCAAGTATATATGATTATTTAATTGCTAATGTTGGGTTTTGTTTTGTTTTCAAAATGCTGTTGTGTGCCAGTGCACAGCATAATAATGCTTAATAGCCAACCTTATCATCAGTGTACTGATACTCCAGAATGGATTCTTATATTTCCTCAGGAAAGGACATAGCCTTCCTGTAATTTATATCAATAGTGTCCCTTAAAATTTTATAAGGCATATCATGTGTTCTAATTAGAATACCATATTAATCAAATTGATTCAAAAGCAACTGCAATTGCTCAATGTTTCTTGTCAGCTATTCAGTTTCAGGAGCTGTGTACATTGTACTTTACTAACACTGGAGAATACTAATTTGCAGAGAGCTGAAGTACTGCTTCTACATATCTATCACTTTTTTTTTTAGACATGACAGAATCTGGTGCACCAGATACACTGGGCCACTATTGGCTTTTCTTAGCCTAAAACAAACACAGGTGCAGATTGTGAATCCCTTACCTTGAGTAGCAACTTACTATGCAAGTAGTAATCAAACCAGCAGGACCACTTGCATAATAGGTTACTATTTAAGATAAACAAGGGTTTTGCAATCTAGTCAATAGTAAGAGAATAGATTTTTTAAAATATATATATATATATATATATTTTAAACTGCCATCAACTTATGTGACTAGCAAGAATATGTACTTATCTTCAGCTCAGTCATTTTGGGTAGGATATTCAAAAGCACTCAGCATTGAGGATAATGGTTAAAAGCAGATTCATTTCAGTGGAAGTATGTTTAGGCCCATGCCAAGTGCTCTTAAAAATCCGACCCTTTCCTTGCATGTTACATCTCTTTTCTACCAGCTTGTATGTGTCTTTTCAGATTGCTTGCTTTTAAGGGCAGGCAGGCAGGGAGGGAGGGTGGGAGGGAGGACAAAGATTTCAAAAGCATTTAAAGTCCAGACTTTTAAAGGTATATAGATATAGCTCCACTCAGTGTTGCAATGCCTAACTGATTTAGGAGCTTAAGTCTCATTTTCAGAAGTGACTTTGCTTTGTAGGCTTCTACATCCTCTTTGACTTTCAATGAGACTTAGGCTCCTAAATTCCTGTCACTTCTGAAAATGGGAATTAGGCATTATACCACTGAGTGAAGTGACACCTAAATCAATTAAAAAACCCGGGCTGTAGATGCTTTTGAAAATTTTACCTTGAGTCTTTATCTTTATCATGCTGCAGGCATAACTTGGTGTTATCCCTTTAATTACTTAATGTTTACAATATGTTTTGAAATCTTTGAATAGAATGTGCTGAAGTAGGACAAAATCCAAGAGAAGTAAGACCATTCTGCAGCAGAAAGAGAGAATGGATTTACAGGGAGTTCCCCAAAAAAAGACAAGATGGGGCAGGGAGGTAGGCTAGTCACAGCCCCCTAGAATATCTACTAAGGCTTTCCCCATCTCCATAAGACAGCACTAGTTAAGAGTTAGGGGAGAATCATAATCAGATCTAGATGGCATTCATATCTGGATGTTCTGATATTTCCCTGCACACTAGAACTCATAAATATGAGTAACCCTCAAGTCTGAAAAATGTTTTATATCCCCTCATTACAGAATTCCCTGATAAATAGCAAGTTTCTGATAAACTTATCTGATAGCTTATAGAGGTTGAAGGTGACAAATCTAGAGCTAGTGATATAAACTCCATATCTGACAATGGGCCAGACTATATTGTAAAACCAAATCTGTCCTGGGACCCAGTTACAGCATGGTTGTCCTCCACCATTGATTAAAAACGTTTGGTATTGCACAGTAGATATAAATGAGATATTTTAATCATTTTCCCTAATCATTTCTATTGTGGCTAAGGATGTAGGTTGACTTGGGGGCAGAGTTAAAACATGGTATACATAACTACACTGAGAGAGCAAATTATATTATCTGAGACAAGGGACAACCATGCTAACTGGAACTGAACTGCAGAAGAACCCCATGTTAGATGATCCAAGGAAAGTTATGGATGTATTTACACATAACAGAAACAAATAATCTGATATTAATTATGGATTTGCCAAAAGAAGAAACTCGATACATTTGCTCAAGTTTTTTAAATAGTTTACTGTACTGAGGGACAAATAAGAGGCAGTAGGTTTGATAAGATTTTAAATTCAGAAAACCAGTTGATACTGTGTGGACAATGAATGCCTGAGCCATAAAATCAGCAAGAAAGGTACAGAGATACAGGAATGAATTAAAATATTTTCCTACTTACAAAAAACCAGTAGTGTTGCTATGTAGCAACATTTGAGAGTTGGAAAGAGGTAACAAATAAGATATTGCTAGATTCAGCACATTAAGATCAGATTTGTTTTGTATGTAAATAACCTGGAGGACTTTAAGTTTCCAGACTACTTTTGATGACACAAAAATAGTAGCCTCTTAGTAAAGCAGAATAGAACAACCAAACTCAAAATGACCTGAATAGATTTGGTTTATGGGCAAAGAGAGAACACAAGCTGTTCAGTGCTGGCAAAAGTAAGGTAATGAAGCTGGGAACCAAAAATAAACACAGGGCTCGTTGTCGGATACAGAGACCAGAAAGGAGATCTTGTGGTGGTTTCAGATAATAAAACCATCTGTGCAATAATAGGAGGTAGTACATTGGGCAAACAAGAGAACACAGCATAGATCAGGGAAGTTATTCTGGCAATATATATTGAAGACTCATCTGGAAAATTATGTGCAATTTTGATTACCACATAAAGACAGTGCAGAGATCAATGCAGGTGCAGCTCAGAGCAATCAATTATCCAGGATTTGGGGGAGGGAATTTGAGGACAGATTAGCTAGACTTAGCCTCTAAACCCTAGAACAATGGAATATATGAGGGATATTTGCTAATATATAGGAGATCTTGATGCCAATAAGATGTTCATAAGAGCAACTGATTAAAACCTTGTATGCCAAGGGGTCAAGGATGAAAGCTGTATGTACACAGCCCTTACACAAATTAAAAAGAAAATCTTTATATGAAGGCTGATTAA
The DNA here is from genome assembly GCF_002925995.2 of Terrapene triunguis. NCBI lineage: Eukaryota > Metazoa > Chordata > Testudines > Emydidae > Terrapene > Terrapene triunguis. The sequence continues at coordinate 32,273,439 of NW_020664439.1, read as the reverse complement.
AATATGACACATACTTCCAAAGGCATCAGTATAATGAAGCAGCATAAATCACCCAAGGTAACTGGTTCCGTTAGTGAATAAATGAAACAATAGAGTTCTGACCTAGCTATTTAGGATGGAGGAAAGTAAGAAGGGCTTCACAAAGGCACACATGAACATTTCAGGGACTAATTACCATTGCAAGTCTCTAGTGTGTTCTTACTTTTATAATTATCAGAGTTACTCATATATGAAGAGATAGTTTTCCTATTTTTTTTAGATTTTTATAAGCACATTTTAAGCAGTTGCTAACTCAATCTCTTCACACCCAAAGTTTACACTATGATGGATAAAGGTGGCAAAGAGGCAAGGGATGGCAGGAGAACAGAGAGAAAACTCCAGACTGAAGCAGCTATTTAGGGCCTGATCCTACCTTCTTTCAGGATCTGGCACTTCAGGATCCTACATTCTTGCAGAATGAGATCATTTTCTAGTAAAATAGTCCACTTGCCTCTTTTTTCTTTTTATGGAACAGTAGATCCATAGTAAAAGCAGTCAATCAGAGGTGAGCTCTCTCTGCCCAGAATGGGAGTATTATGTCCATGTCTTGTATAGATTGTTCCCTCACTAGCAAGTTTTGGTCAGTGCAGGATCTGCTCTCATCCTTATACCATCAAAAATCCATGTGCACATGCAACCATTACCAGCAGATGTAAAAGTCTTGCACAAATGTTACTTTTCAGGCTTTCTGAGAGCCTTAGGGTTGAAATGTTGGTTTCCTTCAGTTTATTGCTGCATTCTATTTTCAGCAGAGCTTGTGGCCTTGAAAAAGCCAGAGACCTTGGAATCTATTATCTCTGGTAAGAACACCTAATCAATTTTATCCATCACATTTGAAATTTGGTTTCAGCCACACGTTTAATGATGACTTCTCAGTGTGAATAATACATGCAAAATAAAAGGAAGAACACTTAAACCGAATCCCCCCCCCCCCACAAAATAAATTAAGTGAGGTAGGTAAGTAAGCATTGCCTGTTATTTTATTTGTATTCACATTCCACTTAATCAATAGCAGTGACTTTTGAAAATGCAGTGAATGGCTGGAAGTTCTCTAAAGGAGCTAAGTCTTATTTCAGATAAAGATTTCTCCCCCCCCCTTTATTGCTACCCATGTTGGAATTATTAAGAGCCCCACTTTTTCCGAAAGCACGAGTGCTACCCAAAACACGAAACAGACAATTGTATTGTAACAAACAATAGTTAAAACCCTATTTATACTATAAAAATATTAACAAAAACCATCCTTATTTTATTGTTAATGACTCATGGAATTTTGGGTGGGATTCTTAGAAGCCCTCAGGATTGCCTGAACTCTGCTCCCTTTGGGGAGCTTCAAACTTGACTTCAAAGGGAGCAGAGCGAGGCAAATCCTGACGGCTTTTGAGAATCCCACCCTTCTATTTTTCAACTTTTATTTGGAGCCCTTGAGAATGATTCATTCCCTGATCCGTCTTTGCAGGATCAAGGTCTAGCAGTCTTGATGTTTTCAATCATAGGAATTGCCTACTTATTAGGAATTACAGAACATTTCCCCTTAAATGTACAGTACACGTAGAGGCAGGTAAGTAACTTCCTTTTGAATTGACTCGTGCTATTGAATTGTGCTATTTAAACCTTGCTCCACTCTTTAAAAAAAATAGTGCTTTGTATTATTAAATATGTGAAATATACTGTTGCAAATAGAACAGACGTACAACAGAAAGAATCCTCTTGACAGAATCTAGTTCTTTAACTTGTTTCTAGTGTAATCATTAAGGACTAGATGAAGACATTTCTACTAGCCCTGAATAAGGGGCGGCCTGCAACCGCACTGCCCCAGGAAGAACCCTGGGAATTAATTGCTGTTTGGAGTCACAACTACTCTCTTAGCTCACTACTTGCTTCCTACTTTGTTACAGTTCATTACAGGGTGCAGCATGTTCTCCTTGCCACACAGCTCTGCTGGCTGGCTCACTGAGGAAGGGGATGAGGTCTAACTGTCTACTCCTCCCTCCATTTTGGCCCCACCACATCCACTTTCTCATGGGAGAAATAATGGCCCTGCAGGTCATTCTCCATTACACATCTAGAGCCTCATACAGGCCTAATGGCAAGGGACAATCTTACCTTACACAAGAAGCAGCAAAGCTTCTATTCTATTCTAGAGATAACAGGAGAGTCTGGAATATTCTAGTCCTGTAAGCATCCCGTAAATCCAATTCCACTGGGACTGAAGGAGTTAAACTTAAAACAAATAAACAAATTATTAGCCTTGCTATATTTACATAACAGGAGCAACAAAAATGTGACTGTTATCTTTCAGAGGACAATACAATCCCTGTCCTCAAGGAGAAAAAGTTTTAGATTGTACAAAACTCTTTCTAATAGTTCAGTGTTAACTTCTATTCTTCATTGCTTTTATCCAGTTTTAGATAATTACGACTAACATTTATTTTGGGTGAAATTGACACTGCCAATCTCCACCTTTCAAAAAAATCATGCATTGGGCCCCCAAAATCATGAGAGAGTCTTAAAAATCACAACATTACAAAAAAACATTTGGGGTTCTTTATATTTGCCTTCTTCTTTTTGAGCCCTTAGTGTTCATGTTTTCAAGCTTTACTCAATGACTACCAGGGTCAGGAAGTTGGTTATATTAACAAAGAAAACTGAGATCACAGGTCTTTGTGCTCACAGGAGTCCAGGACATGTGGCTTTAAAGAACACAAAAAAATATTGAAAGACCTGTGATAAAATTGCAAGAGTTGGCAACAACATGAAATTAACTTCTGGTGCAGAGAGTCAGCCGAAATCATTTGGCACCACTTAAGCCAGAGGTTCTCAAACTGGGGGTCGTGACCCCGCAGGGGGTCACAAGATTATTACATGGGGGGTCGTGAGCTAGCAGCCTCAATCCCCAAACCCACTTTGCTTCCAGCATTTATAATAGTGTTAAATATAAAAGTGTTTTTAATTTATAAGGGGGGGTGGGGGGTTCGCACTCAGAGGTTTGCTGTGTGAAAGAGGTCACCAATACAAAAGTTTGAGAACCACTAACTTAAGCCCTAATACACAAGATGCATGAAAAGGAGGCCCATGTTGGCAAACACTCAAGGTGCCTGTGCACATCTCTATGGCTATGCAACTCGTCTCTGTACCAGCCACTTTGGGAGCAGCATAGAAGGTCACTTTTGGGGTAATCCAGGAACACTCCAGTGATGGATCAGAGCAGATTCCATGGATCCATGTTTACTGTGGTTTTTTTTCTTTTAAAACAAACAATGAACCCCATTATACATAGATAATATATGGCACTAGCATGATAGATATTAGACTTCAATTTAAATTTCCTTGCATTCTTGCAATTTAGCTTTACTTTAATGCAGCTTTTTAGGTGTGACATTATAAATCAGACATTCTGTAGGAATTCAAATGATAGAGTTCTGCTTTATCTGTGAAAGGATTCATTGGGACTGTTCATTTCAGCTATTTATACACCATACTCTATGTACTCTACAGTTTCCATTTTGTCTATTTTCTAAGTTTCTTTGTGAACAGTACTGCATAAGATTTAAAAGTCTTGCCTGTTATCACGAAGAACAAGCTCTTTGACTCTTATTGGAAACTGAATCTTTCAGAGAAGTTCAGAAGGGTTTATCTTCTGCAGAAGAATATGAAAATGTGGAAGTGGTCTAGTCTAACAGGCACTGTTTCAAAATGAATAGTTAATATGAAAGTTGAGATCATGTTGTTAACCTCTCTCTATCATGCTGTTAACCTTTCTCTTGAGAAAAAGCTGTTATCTCAATATTTTTTTACTTATTTAGAACCCAGAAATACTGAAAATCTCAGGATGGTCTGATTTAGCAAGATATCAATTAGTGATATGTAAGTTCAGATAAGTACTTTGCACTATGGGATACTCCTGAAGTTTATCTGTCACCAGACAACTGCTAGCAGAGTACTGTTTCTTGTTATGTCTCTTTTCACAAAGCTACATTGTAAGTGAGCCCTGGAGTAAGTGGTAAATCAATCTAGCTGCTGGTTTTGAACAACTAACACCATCTTTGGAAGAAAGATACAGCCTGATTCTCCATTGTCCCATGTAATCACTTAGACCAGTGCAAAGCTGGTAGAGAACCCTTCCATTCTGAATTGGTAGCATGTTACACCCACTTTGCACTGTGTAAATGACTGCATCAGGTTCAGTGCAATGAAGTACCAAGCAAAGAAAGTCTAACACAATTGGAATTTACAAAAGTTAAAGTCTATTGAAGAAATGCGGTAGCTCTCCAAGCAATAGGAGGAATAATAGCCTGGAAAGATGAAGGGAAGTCTTAAAATGATTCAAAGGGCCAAATTCAGAGATGAGGATATACCTGCATTAAGAAAGCTTGTGTCTGTTTTCCAGTATTGGTGCAACTGCTAGCTTTTGCAAAGACACTAAAGTAGACCGATCACAGGTATTTTCAACACATTCTTCCTTTCACCCATTCTTTTTCTGGCTTGTCTCTACTTAGCTCTTCAGTGTCTCTTACTACATGCATACAATGGGACTCTGATCATGGTTAGGACCTCTTGGGCTTTACTGTACTAGAAATGAAAATCATAAAAAGAAAATACACCAGGACCAAGAACAGATACTTGAGGTACATCTACAAATAATATGATATATTAAAAATAGTTTTAAAAGAACAAACTGACAGAGGTTTAACAAAAGCCAGTCTGGAACTAGCCCCCCAAAGCCAAGCATAGGAAGGCTAGAAAGCAGTAATGCATGACTAATACTGTTGAAAGCAATAGCAATGTCCAAAATATTTAGGAGCAAAAAAAGAGTAGAGGTGAAGCAGATCCTGTACTTTAACAAAGGAAGAATAAGGCAGAATCAACAAAATCTGAGCCTGGTGGTATGAGGGAACATGACACAGTTGAAAATCTGTGCATAGCAGAAAGCAAGAGTTTATTGGATGCAAAAATTAACATGGAGAAAGTGGTTGAGAAGATACGAGAGTGCAGACAGTGGGTGTTGTGGCAAGAAGAACAAAGTGATGTAGGGATGTGAGCAAGAGTCTGCTGGAAGCTGGAGATTCTGTTTTAGGTCTCCTTCCCCTAAATGTTGCTGAATCTGAATCCCAATTAGTTTCAATCCAACATAAGAACATAAGAAAGGCCGTACGGGGTCAGACCAAAGGTCCATCTAGCCCAGTATCCTGTCTACCGACAGTGGCCAATGCCAGGTGCCCCAGAGGGAGTGAACCTAACAGGCAATGATCAAGTGATCTCTCTCCTGCCATCCATCTCCACCCTCTGACAGACAGAGGCTAGGGACACCATTCCTTACCCGTCCTGGCTAATAGCCATTAATGGACTTAACCACCATGAATTTATCCAGTTCTCTTTTAAACTCTGTTATAGTCCTAACCTTCACAACCTCTTCAGGTAAGGAGTTCCACAAGTTGACTGTGCGCTGCGTGAAGAAGAACTTCCTTTTATTTGTTTTAAACCTGCTGCCTATTAATTTCATTTGATGACCCCTAGTTCTTGTATTATGGGAATAAGTAAATAACTTTTCCTTATCCACTTTCTCCACATCACTCATGATTTTATATACCTCTATCATATCCCCCCTTAGTCTCCTCTTTTCCAAGCTGAAGAGTCCTAGCCTCTTTAATCTCTCCTCATATGGGACCCGTTCCAAACCCTTAATCATTTTAGTTGCCCTTTTCTGAACCTTTTCTAGTGTCAGTATATCTTTTTTGAGATGAGGAGACCACATCTGTACGCAGTATTCGAGATGAGGGCGTACCATCGATTTATATAAGGGCAATAATATATTCTCAGTCTTATTCTCTATCCCCTTTTTAATGATTCCTAACATTGTTTGCTTTTTTGACCGCCTCTGCACACTGCGGGGACATTTTCAGAGAACTATCCACGATGACTCCAAGATCTTTTTCCTGACTTGTTGTAGCTAAATTAGCCCCCATCATATTGTATGTATAGTTGGGGTTATTTTTTCCCAATGTGCATTACTTTACATTTATCCACATTGAATTTCATTTGCCATTTTGTTGCCCAATCACTTAGTTTTGTGAGATCTTTTTGAAGTTCTTCACAGTCTGCTTTGGACTTAACTATCTTGAGCAGTTTAGTATCATCTGCAAACTTTGCCACCTCACTGTTTACCCCTTTCTCCAGATCATTTATGAATAAGTTGAATAGGATCGGTCTGAGGACTGACCCTTGGGGAACACCACTAGTTACCCCTCTCCATTCTGAGAATTTACCATTAATTCCTACCCTTTGTTCCCTGTCTTTTAACTAGTTCTCAATCCATGAAAGGACCTTCCCTTTCATCCCATGGCAGCTTAATTTACATAAGAGCCTTTGATGAGGGACCTTGTCAAAGGCTTTCTGGAAATCTAAGTACACTATGTCCACTGGATCCCCCTTGTCCACATGTTTGTTGACCCCTTCAAAGAATTCTAACAGATTAGTAAGACACGATTTCCCTTTACAGAAACCATGTTGGCTATTGCTCAACAGTTTATGTTTTTCTATGTGTCGGACAATTTTATTCTTAACTATTGTTTCGACTAATTTGCCCGGTACAGACGTTAGACTTACCGGTCTGTAATTGCCAGAATCACCTCTAGAGCCCTTTTTAAATATTGGCAAAACCCTATGTGTGAACTGTTTCTATGGAATGACATGTACTGAATCCAGACTAATAAGCATGGGACGAGTTCTGAGTAATTAAAACAGAATTTTGGTCATCAACCAACCTTCTAAAATTGTCAAGAATGTAAACCAGGAAACCAAATGTTTTCTTTGCACTGTATGTCCTCCTCAGCCATACACGTAATCTATACCATAACATTTGCATGAATAATGAAACCACCAAATTTTATGCCTCTTTAATAATTAATTCATAAATTTGGTTTTAAGTTAAGGATAGCATTCATTTATTGATCATGATGCATTATCTGCACTACTAAGCAGTTTTCATCTCCTGTGCTATTTCTAAATAATTCAGAAAGTAATCTCGGTTGTTGTTTTTTTCCATTAAAGTTTGTATCTTTTAAATAGAACAGGACTGACTGACCTGTGACAAAGGGCCACATGTGTTATCCTCATTTCTCGAAACAGTCCCATTGAAATCGATGGACCTATTTGTGGAGTAAGGTATTACTCTGTATGAGCAAGGGTATCTAGCTCTTAGTTTTTATGCTTATTGAATGCTGTAAACTTATATACTTAGCACTAATTATACTACTAATAAAATATAGATGTATATTTTACAGCAAAGACAATACCCTTACAAATAGCTTTTAAATTTCTAGTTAAAATGCTATATTCACATAATCTCTTGTGATGCTATTTGTTTAGTTTGCATTAAACTTGGAACACTTCTTAATCTTGACAATCCTCAGCATGACAACACTGGTGAAATTCACTTCAGGCGTCTAAACTGAACAGCTAATTTAAATAAGCAAGAAATGATAACTAAGTTGTAGCATAAATCCACATTCATTCCAAAGGTGAATTCTTGTGAAAGGTACAGACAAAAACTATGCAGCTTAAAGATTTACAGAGTTATCCAGGGAATATTTTAATATTAATGCCTATCCCTGCAAGGTTAGGTTTTATTTCCCCTTTCTGTAATTGGGGGAAGAAGGGGGGGGGAGAGAAGGTGTAGAACAAACAGATGCCATGGTGACATTGAAAACAATAAGGGGAAAAGGTTTAGTACAAATGGAATAAAGGGCATTACACAGAAGTTAATTAGGAACACCATGTAATTTCTAAAAGACTACTACAACTTCTAAAGTACAATTCAAGAGAGAATAGAATTAGAAGGGACTCATTGTGGGATTCTGCAGAACAAAGGACAAGAACTATATCAGATTTTAGAGGAGACAAGTTGCACCAAATGAAAAAATGAATAAGGCTGTGTTGGTCATGGCAAACAACGGAGTCATGGGGACAAATTCAAAGGTTGTATGTGAAGTGGGGTAAATTGGATCCCCTTACAATAATTTAGACTCCATTAGGACTACTTATATTCACTCAGGTGAGGTGTAAGGGACTATGTTAGTGGAAGAAGGTGTAAAGCATGCTTCTTCTAAGGAATTTTCCACTTGCTATTGAATTGTAGTGCTCCTTTAGAAGTTGCATGGTGCTCTGAACTAACTTATACCTTAACTTGCACCATCTTTCTTTTTCTCAGCAAGTCAGTTACACCAATTTAGACTTCCTTACTCATCAGTAGATTTCAGTAAGTAGGTCTAAGGGAATCTAACTCAGTCTAAATCAGTGTAAAGGGTTCTGTAAGAGGTCAGCAGTGGTTGTCTGAAAAATCATGCCCTAATAGCAGGTGTTCCTCCTGCAGTGAAAGGCTTCCATGGATACAATTCACACACAAAGGTAGATGACTCTTTACCCCAAGCTGTATATTTAGATATAAAGCAGGTAGGAGTGGCTTTTTGGATCTAGTTATAGACTGAGCTATCCTGAATTAGTGAGAAGGTTTTAGCTGAACTTTCTCTTATTGGTAATTTCAACCTCAGGTAGTGGCATTTTGATTATAGTGTGAGCGCTTTATTGTGGAGCAGGTTGGAAAAAGGCACTTTTTCACAGATTTAAGTCATACATCACCTCTTACTTAGGTCCATGGTGTCAGTGGATTTTTTTTGGCTTATTTTGTTTAAATAAGAATCCTTACACAGAAACTTTTTGAGTATAGCTAGATTTCCTGGTTAAAAAGTTCATCAATTTCCCTGTGAACTTTGAGAGCTAGCTAATTAAGTCTTTGTCTGTACAGAAGACTAGTACGGAGCAGGAACTCAATAATGACACACTGATGGAAAATGACACACTGATGACACACTAAAGCACAATGAGCTCTCAGTGGTTACTTCCCAGACCGGCACAATGCTTGTAACCTCAAGGCATATTTCCCCCCATTTTGAACAGTTTGTCTGACTATGTAGATACCTAACTACCTACATTGGTTTAGAGCTGGTCAGGAATTTTTGACAACATGATTTATTTATTTTATTTTATTTTAGTGCCCCAAACTGTTCATGGGAAAGGGTCAGGTTAAACAAGTTCACACGCACACACAAAACTTTCAGAATTGTCAAAAAAGATCTCATTTTCAAAATGAAAATTTCATTTTTTTTTCATTTCAAAATGGCTTCATTTCAAAATTTAGCTTAATGTACACTAAAAGAAAGTTAAAATCAGTGTGAAATATTTAGGTTTGATAATATCAAAATATTTTGTTTTACCTGAATCAAAAATGTTGTTCATTTGTTAGTTCATGAAAGTTTTCAAGATTTTAAATTTTCCTCCCAGTTCAGGACAGGGTTTGTTTGTTTTTGAAATCTTAAATTTTCATGGGACGTTGTGGCAGGGCTCACTAGCTCCTGTCGCTGCCCAAGTCCACAAACAGCTCAGAGACTTTTCTTCTTGTAAAACATCTGGTATAGTTTATTTATAATATTAATTTTCATCACTTTTATTTGCTAAATAGCCACATCTCTACAGTCCTAGGGAGCCCTCAGCTTCTATGGCAAGGTGGGATGAGCACTCTCTCTCCTTCTTTCTTCCTGCTTTGCCCTTCTCCCTCATCCTTTCTGGGCCTTTTGTATCATCTATCTAGTGGCCTAATTAGCCTCTTAGTTCTCCTCAGCCCATCAGTTAGGCACAGCTCTTCTTAATAAGGTCTGGTTTGGAGTAATTAACTAGAGTTTCAATGACCAGAGTGCTGGACCCAGTACTCCGTCACAAATGGGAAAACCATTTCCTGACTACTCCTACTTTTGTTGCCATTAAAAAATCAATATTTATCCAGTTACCACTTGGTGGTTTCGCCAATGCCACAGTTATTTTCCCATACATAGAATAGAAACATCTGCAGTATATCAGACAAATATCAGGGTGGATGGTTAGATACACAGTATTTATCCAATTACTAATATCAATAACAGGTAAATCTTGAGTTCAGGGATAGCCACTCTCTGTCCAACATACAAATTGCTTATATAGCCATAAGTAAAATTTCCAGGTGTCATAAACAAACAATAGAATCATAGAATATTTGGGTTGGAAGAAACCTCAGGAGGTCATCTAGTCCAATCCCCTGCTCAAAGCAAGACCAACACCAACTAAATCATCCCAGCCAAGGCTTTATCAAGCCGGGCCTTAAAAACCTCTAAGGATGGAGATTCCACCACCTCCCTAGGTAACCCATTCCAGTGATTCACCACCCTCCTAGTGAAATAGTGTTTCCTAATATCCAACCTACACCTCCCCCACTGCAACTTGAGACCATTGCTTCTTGTTCTGTCCTCTGCCACCACTGAGAACAGCCTATATCCATCCTCTTTGGAGCCCCCCCTTCAGGTAGTTGAAGGCAACTATCAAATCCCCCCTCACTCTTCTCTTCTCCAGACTAAATAACCCCAGTTTCCTCAGCCTCCCTCGTAAATCATGTACCCCAGCCCCGTAATCATTTTTGTTGCCCTCTGCTGGACTTTCTCCAATTTGTCCACATCCCTTCTGTAGGGGGGGGAGGACCAAAACTGAACGCAATATTCCAGGTGTGGTCTCACCAGTGCCGAATAGAGGAGAATAATCACTTCCCTTGATGTGTTGGAAATGCTCCTACTAATACAGCCCAATATGCCATTGGCCTTCTTAGCAACGAGGACGCACTGCTGACTCATATCTAGCTTCTCGTCCACTGTAATCCCCAGGCCATTTTCTGCAGAACTGCTGCTTAGCCAGTCGATCCCCAGCCTGTAACGGTGCATGGGATTCTTCCTTCCTAAGTGCAGGACTCTGCAATTGTCCTTGTTGAACCTCAACAGATTTCTTTTAGCCCAATCCTCCAATTTGTCTAGGTCACTCTGGACCCTATCCCTACCCTCCAGCGTATCTACCTCTCCCCCCCAGCTTAGTGTCATCTGCGAACTTGCTGAGGGTGCAATCCATCCCATCATCCAGATCATTAATAAAGATGTTGAACAAAACCGACCCCTGGGGCACTCTGCTTGATATCAGCTGCTAACTAGATATCGAGCCATTGATCACTACCTGTTAAGCCCGACAATCTAGCCAGCTTTCTATCCACCTTATAGTCCATTCATCCAATCCATACTTTTTTTAACTTGCTGGCAAGAATACTGTGGGAGACCGTATCAAAAGCTTTGCTAAAGTCAAGATATATCACATCCACCGCTTTCCCCATATCCACAGAGCCAGTTATCTCATCATGGAAGGCAATCGGGTTGGTTAGGCATGACTTGCCCTTGGTGAATCCATGTTGACTATTCCTGATCACCTTCCTCTCCTCCACCTTCCTCTCCTCCTTATACATGGCATCTTAGGTTGAGTTTTTCAGGTTTACTGGATATTCAGAGCAAAACTGTAGTGCTGCAAGCTCATATGAGCCATAACTGAATTATGGTTTACAAGAAGCTTTGTACATCAAATATCCACATTAGCACAGCCCCTTCAGATTTTTATATTTGATTGCTGGGACTAAGGCTTCAGGAGTTTGAGCATATAGGATAACGGCCAGGGGTGCTAGAACAATTTTTACAGTGGGTGTGCTGAGAGCCATTGAACCAAATTGTAAATGCTGTATATAATGGAAACCACTTCGAGCCAGGGGGCTCAGCAGCACCCCCAGCACTTCTATTTCCAGCACCTATGATAACGCCATATGTAAATTAGATTAGAAGCTTTCTGGGGCAGGGCCCCTGTTACCCTATTTGTTTGTACAACACTTAGCCTTGATGAGGCCTTGATCCTGACTGGGGGCGCTAGATGCTATCATAGTAGCATATTAAAGATCATTTATAGGCGGAAGCTATACTGAAACTCCCACCTCACTGTGCTGTGCTTGATAGCACTCTGCAGGCAGTCCTGAGCTATGGAGAAATGATGGCTATACCAACCCATGGAGAACTGTGGGGGTGGTGGGGAAGGGTGCTGTGAAAGTTTTTTAGCATTCTAGCAGTGGTGCAGAGAGGTAAGATGCCCATGTTGGGCATAATTCCTCCTAGGCACTAAGGGAGGATTGTGCTGGGCAGTGGCATATGCCATGCCTTTATAAAGGTGTAGTCAGTGCTTACCTCTCTATGCTCCCCTGCCTGTGCTGCCTGGTGTTCAGGGAGGCAAGGCCAAAACAACCCTATGCAGACATATTTCCTGTTGGCAGATAAACACCTTTCTGGCCAGTTCTGACCAGCCTTCACACCTTGCTGTCTTGAATGGGGCTATCCAAACTATTCCTGCAACCTGACCAGGTGTACAGGGATGAGGAAAAGGATCTTCTTGCATCCACTTCTAGCACACTCACATGGGACCATCTACAACTTTCCCCTATATGTGATGTAGTTCCTTTGTAGGATAAGGTGAAACTTTAGCTCTGAACATTCTCACGGTTTTTAAATCTACTCCTCACTATTGATTTAGTATAGTGAATTATTTTCTAATAAGTGAGACTGAACCAAAAGCACTCCTAGGATATGAAGGGGCCTTCAATTAACATCCTGTAACCAGAGGAAGTTACTTCATGTGAAGTTTCTACATTCAGGGTATTCTGTGACATGAGAATATTGTGTATATAATATATAATATTGTGTATAAAACATTATAATGGAATGTCCTCGCCACACAGGCTTTTCCTGTAACATTGAAGGATTCTTCTCTAGTCTTTCCCAGATTCACTCCTTTTCTCTGCATCTGAGCAACAAAGGAGATGGGAAAGACAAAGCCTTACAATCCTGCCAAGACGGAAGACAGCAGCAGAAACAGGAAGAGGCAAACAATGAAATAAAAATGCTAACTTGTAAAATTTGGCAGGAGTAAGTATGAAGTAGAATTCATTAGCTTGTGTGCTACAAGGCAAAAGAGAGTTATAATGACATGATATACAGCCACGCAACAGAATACAATAGCCAGGCCAGTATGACTGGGTTTGATAGACACTGTGGTATATAATATACAGAATTAAACAGAACATCATCATCAGATTTATAAAGCGTCTTTTCAGAGGTCTCTTCTTCATAAGAAACTGTCTAGTAAAAACACATAATAAAAGATGGAATTAACACTCCAAATACATGTATTCTATCAAGCTAGTATAAAAGCATAAGGCGAAACTTCTGTCACCATTTCAGAATCTGTGATAAATCAGTCCCAGATGATGACATATATGGGATTAGAGTTGTGGAAAACTCTAACACACAAAAGTCCAGTCTAATTGTTTCTGGCCTGCTGATACCTGGAACAAAGTAATTGTCAGAAAATCGCGAATAATTTTGCTTATAAACAGAAAAATTGAAAAATACAAGGATATAGTTAAAAAAGAATCAAGAAATTGCTTTATCCCCCAGTATTTAAAATACTTTTTGAAGACTGGACAGAAAGGATTTTTATGTTCCATAGATCAGCTTTTCTGGATCCCCCTGTGTTGCTATTCTTTTTCTTATTCTATTTCTTTTTCATTTTTTTAGCTCCAGTGCTACCAAACCCAAAAGGAGCCTGTCTCAACAATTTCCTACATGCGATTAGATGTGGAAATGGGAGTGACCCAAAACTAGTGTGAAAACTTGTCCCCTTGAAGGCAAAGGAAAGACTCCCATTGATTTGAATGGGACCAGGATTTCCCCGCTAATGTTCATATAATTAAAATACACTAAATTCCAGTTGGATCAAATTTAAGTAGGACTATCAACCAAAAGCAAAGGCCATATCCTGCAAGAAGCTGCCTCATCACCAGCCAATAGACTACAACATAATATATCTGACTAATAAGTCTCTAAGGCCAAGATGAAATTTATAGCATTAGACACCACATCAAAATGGAGCAAACTACTTAACAATTTCTGAGTATCTACAATATCCAAAGCAGTCCCAAGGACAAAGAGGAGCATAATGCTGACCTTGTTGGAGCTCTTCTCAACCCAGGGAATGCATCACTTTGAAGAAGCTACATGCATTCGGTCCTGACATTAGACATTGAAGTCTGCAAACAAAACAAAACATCTGCAAAGATTCCAAGAACAGCTCAGAAAACTGTGAAATCCCCCATATGCCATGCCATACATTTATTAAAACGCTATACAAATTGAGTCCTTCCTCACCTAGTAAAATACAATAGTACTGTTTCACATTCTAATATACATGAGATACAGCAGGATTTACAACAACACAAAGCATAAGCTAGCTCCAGACCTACTACTTGGCTCGGCCTTTGAGGCCTAACATGCAAATGCATCTTCAAAAGTCAAAATTTAATTAAAAAAGAATTTCAGCCCTGTTTGAAGTTCTCTCTGGAGGTCATAAGTCAATTTAGCTGTTGCATTGAAAATACTGTTTGCTACTACTGTAACGGATTCGACTTTCATTTATTTTTTTAAATCAATGACAGAAATTTTAAAATTAAAACTATATACATTAAAAATAACATTGAAGTGGGATCATGCAGAAGGTGAAATTATTCCTTTACACTAAACCTCACAGACAGATTATGAAACTAACATCTCTTGTGCATGCACAGTCAAACTTCGTGTTAATTAAAAATAGGTTGTTATATTAGCATCATAAAACTCAGACAAGGATGGCTGATTATGGAGAAAGCAGAACAAAGAAAAATTGGGGTGAAATCCTGGTCCCATTTGAAGTCAATGGAAGTTTTACCACTAAAGTCAGTTGAACCAGGATTTCACCCACAGAGTAAAGAAGGTATTAAATTGTATTCACATATATAGTTTATACCATGACCTAATTATGGGATTCAAAGAGGAAAACAGAGGAACAAACAAACAAAAAACCAACATAAACAAACAAACACTGGAGTGCCCAGCGCTATTGTCCCATGTAAGCTGAAAAGAACTAAAAGTGGGCAATACACTGGTAGAAAGCATGGATAAAGGGAGCTGTCTGCATGCTTTTGCCCTCCCCCCATCTCTGCACCCATGCACACACTGCTGCTGCAAGAGCTTATGGAATTTCCTTCATGTTATATAGGAACTGGGGGGAGCTGGGAAAAAGCTGAATTCCATGGCATGTTTCCCTTGTAAATATGTGGCTATGTGTGCAGAAGTTAATGCAGCTAGGAGCAACATTAACTAATCCACTATGCCACTACAAGCGAGCATATTTTGTATATCCACTAAATGACAGCATGGCTCCATCAGGAAACTGCCCCAAGACAGACTGGATTGTGAAGGAGCACTCTGGCTTTTCCTGTAGATCCCTGAGGTATGAAGTTTCTACTTTGTAAGCAGCAAAGTCCTTAGTCTGAAGGAAGGGTGTAGTGAGAAAGCTTGGAGGAGAATTTTGTGACAGTTCTAGTAGTGCTTTTCACCTCTGTGGGTTTTCTCCTTGTGGGGAACATCTAGTCCTGTTTTAGTAGTAGAGTTCTCAACCCTCCCAGATTGGCTGGGAGTCTCCCAGAATCGGGCTTGATCTTCTGGAAGCTACTGAAGTCAATCTGGGAGGTATTAGGCCGCTAAAAGTCCAGAGGTGCAGCGGGGTTAAGGCAGGTTCTCTACCTGCCCTGGCTCCACGTGGCTCCCGGAAGTGGACCTCAAGTCCCTCTAGCTCCAAGCACAGATGTGGCCAGGGGGGTTCTGCATGCTGCCCCTGCCCTGAGTGCCGACTCTGCAGCTCCCACTGGACAGGAACCATGGCCAATCGGAGTTGCAGGGGCAATGCCTGCAGGTAGGGGCAACATATGGAGCAACCTGGCCACCCCTGAGCCGAGGAGCCGGACATGCCAGTCACTTCGGGGAGCCGCCCGGTTCCAGCCTGCACCCCAACTCCCTGTTCAGCCCAGAGCCCCCTACCATCAGGAGCGGCACCAGGGTTTTTGCTGCCCTAGGCGGCAGCGCTCCTCCACAGTAATCGGCAGCAGCTCCTCCTCTGAAGTTGCGTTCTCGGCGGCGGGTCCCGGAGCAAGTGAAGGACCCGCCGCCGAATTTCTGCCGAAGACCCGGAGCGGAAGAAGCCCCTCGCTGCCGAAATTCTGCAGAGGGTGGCGAAATGCCGCCCCCCACATCCTGCCGCCCTAGGCGACCGCCTAGGGTTGCCTAGTGGAAGCGCAGGCCCTACCTACCACACCCAAACTCCCTCCCAGATCCCACACCTCTCCCTGCACCCCAACCCCTGCCCCAAGTTCAGTCCGGAGCCCCCTCCCACACTTCAAACCCTTCAGCGCCCCCAGCCCAGAGCCCGCACCCCTTCTGCACCCCAACCACCTGCCCCAGCCCAGTGAAAGTGAGTGAGGGTGGTGGATTGAGTGGGGGCAGGGCCTAGGAGAAGGGACAGGGCAAGAGTGTTAAGGTTTCTGGGATTAGACAGTTGGCAACCCTATTTACTAGGCAAGATAACCTAGATCCAGAACTGAAGTGTTCAACACCTGTCTCATTCCAGGCCTCTCTTGAAAACTGTATCTGCTCCATTGCTTCTTAAATAATATCAGCGGGATGCTAGAAATTACAAGATAATATACAGCATCTATATTATTTAGTTCTGTAAATTATTTAGGCATATGGCTGTTAAGAGAGGCTCTAATAAAAAAATCTGACTCCATATAAAAATATTAAATAAGATCATTTTGTGTATTATTTTTAATATTTTTCCTCTCTGCAATTTTTCTCATACTTGTAATTTGAGCAGTGTTAAGGCACCATCAGAAAGTTTACCAGCAGCCCATTAATTGCAACATATATTAACAATCAATCAGCATCATCAAATTGTGCCGATAGTTAACTAGTAATGCATCCAAATTTATGATAGCACTGTTCTCTGCTTTCTTTAATACAGATTAATATTCATCAGCTTCTAAATTATGTCCCAGACCTAAAATCACAACCCTTGGACAAAGATGCATTCAAACATTATGTGTTGTGTGGTACTTGAAGAGTTACCATACCTACAGAGAATATTATATTTAAGACTAGCTCTGTGGAATTACACAGCAGTTCAAACAGCTTTAAGAATAGTGAACAGCGTTTGAGAGTCAGGCAGTGAAGATCTAAACCAAATTTCAGTCTACTTCTCTTGAGCCAAAACAATGTTCACATTCTAGTCCTAAAACGTTGTTAATCCCAGATCCTTCTGTATCATCCACTGATTGGCAATATTTGCGAATATGAGAAGCCAAGTGTTCAATGTTTCCAACTCTTATAACAATGTAACAATATTAGCCCATTGAATTCAATTTATCTCTGAAAAGGTTGAAACTACATTCACTTGTGCTGCATAGGTCATATTTAATTTGAGTTTCTACGTGCCATTATGTCAGGGATTACAGTCATTTTAATAGATTTGTTTTACAGACTTTTAAATTTTGTACTACAGTGCAAAACTAACAATTTTTAAAAAGCCAAGTGAAGCAAAGAAACTACCAGCTGACTCATTTCTGGTGACTAAATGAATTAAATATAGTAGTAGTGATATCTTGTCTCCTTTGTGATGTTAAGTTTAGTTAGAAGAAAAATTGAGAAAGCCTGATTTACATGCCTTTTTCAGTGACCAGAGTTACACCTGTGAAAAGCCACTGTAAATTGTATCAGAATTATTTATTTTCCTTAGAGTGGTACCTAGCTGCTTTAATCCTGATTCAGGTATCATTGTACTAAGTGCTGTACAAAGTCATAATAAAAGGCATATCATGCTTGAAGACAGTCTCATAGTCTTCCCATATTTTTTATTTATTCTTTGGTCGATGATTGACTAAGAAGAATTTTTAGAAACTTCCTGTACTCTTATAAATAAGCTACTTAATAACTTGGTACTTTGCACGCTTAAAAATAATTGTATTAGGTAATGATAGTCATCTTATAATAATCAGACAGGATTTCTTTTCAACCAATTTGGTATAAGTGAGCATATTTTTACTATAGTATTCTTTTAAATCTTACATGGGGATTATAGTACATATTTACAACCATTTTGTAATGTATTCCATAATCTCTGGAGGCTCCATTAGAAATTCGGTTGCATTTAATTTTAAAATATACCTTTTTCCAGAGTATTTGAATAAGTAATGAAGCCAAGCAATTTCATACTTCTTTATTAATGCAGTTATAAATTTGGGTTTTAAGTTAAGGAGAGCTTGCATTTATTGATCATGATGCATTATGTACATGATGGAAACTACTAAGCAGTTTTTACCTCCTGTCATTGTTCTAAATAATTCAGAAAGTAATTTCAGTTTTACTTTTCCATCAATGCTTACCCCTTTTAAAATATGAGGCTGACAATGTGTGCTGTATATTAGACATAAGTGGGTACTAAACAGCGCATACTGCACAAAGTGCACTACAATATATAAGGTATTACTGTACAATCCTCAGCTTTCATAATTGCAGATGCTTTTGAAGATTTTCTTCCACATTAGGTTATAACACTCATTAGATACTGTAATTATTTCTCACATTTCTAGGCTAGAAAAAAAATGCAGAGCTGCTAAAGAAGATGGAAGTACAATTAAATACAGAAGTCCATGGAATGTCTTTTTTTAGGACAAAATAATGTAATAGGTAGGTTAATGCAATAGCTTCTCAACTCTAAATATCTAGATTCTAATTAAGTTCACAGATAAAAAGGATGCAGTTGGTTTTCCACAAGGCCCCAGTTCTGCAGTCCATCCCTATTTAGCAAAGTAAATGTGCTTAACTTCAAGCATCTGCTCACATACCAATGGGACTTAAGTACATGCTTAAATGCTTTACTGAGTTGGGGTAGTAGCATCTAATAAACGTCTGGCATTGAGAACATCACAAAAGCCTTCATGCAGTTAGAAATGTTTTGAAGTCTCTAAATACTGACATCCCAATCCTTGGGGCTCTGCAGTGGTTTGCCTGTGTGCAGTCAAAAGCACAATCAAGGCCTATGAATTCTTGTAGGTCAGAACTGAAATATATGACTGGAGCTACATAGGAGGGGAGGGATATATAGTATCCATTATAGTTCTTCAGTGGCTGTTCTTTAATGGCTCTTCATTTTTTCCTTATATTTTAATAGGAAAACAGATTTTTTTTTAAATTTATGGAAGGCTTATATTACCCTGCTGATTAAATTGTGAAGTATTTGGGAGAAATATAAGAAGGGCTCAGTACATTTCTGAAAATGTTCTTGCTAGAATTTTGAATAACCATCGTATAATCACATCAAATCTATATGATAACTTTCTCATATCATCGACCCATATTACAAAGATCATAGAATGGAAATTACCTTATATTATGATTTGGGAAAGTCCTTTATAGGCTATATCCCTTATTATTCATATTAAAACACGGGCATCTCAATTATACTTGGGGCCATAACTTTCCACTCTGACGCCTTTATGACTCTACTCCCGTGAGGGGTCAGGAGACATTTCTTGCACCTGATGAACCTCTAACTTAAAGTTCTTCAAGTTTTTCCAAAATTACTTGCTGGTACCAATCTGAAATTAATCAGGAAAAGAGATTTTAAGACTTCCTCTTTGCCATCTCAAATTTTTCTGGACCAATTCCACCCTGTACCTGTTACTGCGTCACATGAACCTTTGTTAGGCGAGCAGAAACAGGAGCAGAACCCTATCATCATACATTTTCTCTTATCTCCAATGCAGTTTGGCAGCAGGGAGAGATGACAAGAAGCTGCCATCACCAAATCCATGAAGGAGGATTACAGTACCAGCAAGGAGGTTCCCAGAGTGTCTCCTGTGACATAGAAGAATCTGGGATACCACTCGTGAAATTGTAGCTCTACCATTGCTTACCAAAAAAGGTAGTGTGGACATGGTTATATCCCTGTCTACAGCGTGAACCCATACCCTGGTCAGCATATATCAGTACTTGGTGCGGGAATGGGACACGTGCTAGCAGTACATGGACAAGTACCCAAGAAGTATGCACGGGTAGACATAGCCTCCAACTGTTTTTTTCCCAGTCAGCCAACTCAACCCTTGAAGCTAATACCCTGGGAATGCTCCACTGTTGGGCAAAAAGACCCATTCAGCCTTAATGGCTTGTAATCACTGGACTTGTGTCTGTAGGGAAGTTTGCTGAAAACTGTCTTCATCAATTTCAAGGGCAGATCATCTAGTCTGGCCTCCTATATAGTACATAGAACTTCCCCAAAATAACTTCTCCCCATGACATTCCAAACCTCTATCTCAGAAATCCCATACATAAAAACACATTTGGGGGTAAAGATCTATATTCCCCACCAAGTACTCCCACATCTGTCACTAGGGTTTCCAGTCCTGATTGAACCCTGTGTTAAAAGAAAATTAAAGTGGCAAAGTCAAGCACTGTGTAACCTTAATGCAGTCCCCTTGTGCATATGCATGATATTACAGATTTTAATTATATGATCACATACTATTTTTTCCACATTTCAGCTGGACCACCAGAGGTGGCTCTGGTAAAGATGAGTTAGAAGGTCTTTGAGATGAGGCAGGGTTAGGAGTTTTTTGGACAGAGACCAGCCCAGCCCATCTCACTCCATTTTGGAAAGGACCTCTCTCTTTCCCCCATATGAATGTCTGATCTATTGTCCCTGTCCTCCTCACCTTCTCACTCACCTCCTCTATTAGGCTGGAAAGCAGTATTAACTGCTGAGGACAGAAACAAAGAGGGAAAAGTATATTGCTGGCACCATGAAGTGTCAGGAGGAGAAGGCCGGCCAGTACAAGTTCTGCTTACTTGAGTGAATATCTTTCAGCGTTTGCAGACATGGCTAAGGCAAGGTTTGAGAGGTAGAAGGGAGAATGCTTAAACCAGACTGAAGCAAGAGGGAGAGCTCTCTCTGCATTAGCCATAGATGAGGGAGAGCTACTCTCTGAGGCCAAGGAGAGCAGCTGGTCTCCTCTGCTTTTAACAAAGGAATGAGAGGAATACTCCTCCATCTCCCATTAATTTATTCATTGGGGTGGCATCTTGTTTGAGGGAGGGAGGTGGAATTCTTGCTATGTGGGTGGCTGAAGAAAGGGGATGAGGTCCTTCTTCATGCATTTGGCTCCTCTGCCTCAGGTTAGAGGCCTTGAAATGAATAGACTTCACTAATAGATCAGAAACAGGATTCCTACCCCATCTTTTACCCCCATGGGTCATGTAATGATGTGCAAAGGGTACATATTTGGGGCTCAGTTGCACAGATCCTTGAGTGAGGTTCTTTGTGCAGCTTCTCTGCTCCAGGAGAGTTCTGGCATCATATCTCCCACGCCTCCACTGATATGCAGGAGAATCACCATCATTAGAACCACATGCTCCCTCTATGTGCCTGGCCAAACTGGCTGGACAGTGTGCAGTGGAGATGATCCTACCAATCCCCTAACATTCCCTGTCCCATTTGGGATGCTTTGAGTCTCCAAGTGCAGGTACTGCAGCTGGGTCTGTCTCTTACAGAGAGGACCCAAGAGGTGGAGATGACTCTTTGCATCCTTCCCTCCATCCTGTGCACACATGCAAGGGGCAATATTGCAATGTGATTTCTGCAAGTGAATTCAGAAGAGAGTGGATTAAGGTTAATTCCCTATTGAGCAGCCTTTGAAGTCACTAATTAAAGTGCAGGGAGACCAGCCAAAGCTTCTAGTATACGACCTGTAGAAGGAGCGGTATGATTTTGCTGAGAACAAGAGATATTCACTCTTGGGGTGCGGGTAATGATTGTAATGAAAATGAGAAATGATAGAAAATTAAACCAGTCTCATGAAAGCCTTAAATTTGTCATCTGTTTTCTCAGATGCTTTATTTCCATAATCTCCAGAAATGATGAGTGAGTGTTTCTTATTTCTAGGCTGCTCTGGTACAGCAGTAATAGCTGCTTTAAAAGCATTATTACTAAAATACATTATTCCTAGTATATGTTAAATTTCAAGCCTAACCGAATAGTTAAACTGCATTCTAGCAAGTTCTGTGCATGAATGGTTTTGTTTGCTATAAAATCTTTTTACACGTATCACCCAGAACTAG
This sequence comes from Terrapene triunguis, assembly GCF_002925995.2. Classification (NCBI taxonomy): domain Eukaryota; kingdom Metazoa; phylum Chordata; order Testudines; family Emydidae; genus Terrapene; species Terrapene triunguis. The sequence goes on along the minus strand of NW_020664439.1, from coordinate 32,251,426 downwards.
TAAATTAAGTAAATAAATTTTCAGGATTCAAACATTTTACCACTTCCAATACTTTTGTAACAATAGTAATTTCAGTCCATATTTTTTATTTATTAGAATAACTTCTCACTGTTTTTCATAAGAGATAATTAATATGAGGAGTCGATCAAAACCTATGCATGTACACTTCAATTAAATGCATCAGTATACATGCATAGTAATATTTTTAATTATTTTCTATGTGGATTAATTTAGATATAATAGCCATATATTTCTCAGAGACAGAATGAACCAATATAATTTTCTTGGGGCAAGGGAATTCTTTCAGTCTCACTGATCAAACAAATTCAGTACATTTAGTCTCCATAAAAATCTATCTAGCCCATAATTTCCTCTGCAGTTGTATAGCCCAGATGAGCTCCAGATCCACAACAACTGGTATGTATTCCCGGGGAATAGGTCCCTACAGGAATGGAGCATCATAAAGCAATTTCAGCATTATACATATGTACAAACATATCTCCCCCTACTTGGGATGGAGTCTGTGACTACATCTAGGGTATTGCCCATGGACATCAACCAGGCCACTGGGAATTGCATCTGGAGATGCACAGAGCTTGATGAATGCAACATACCTCTCCTGACATCTTAGCCAAATGGAAGGGGAAGAGAAAACAGGGAGGGCACTTTCACCATAGTTAACCTGCAATCCACTGGGGAGGCGGTATTAAGGGGGCTACATAGACTGAATCATTCTCCCACATTTGCAGTTCTGAAACTGAGATCCTCAGCCAGGAGATGAAGAGGAGCCTGTAGTAGACTGGTATAATGTCTGTACAAGTCTCTATCATGCAGGGTCCTTCCCTTGACACTGCGACCACCATTTTAAAGAATGTGACCCACATTTTGAGTATGCAACAGTAATGGCCTAAAAATGTCTAGGACAAACCATGGGAAGGATCAGCACTAGTTTCAAGGTCTAGGGAAGTTGGACTGACGAGTCCCAAGAAGGGGTGCCAGACAGGTTGTCCACACCTTGAGATGCTCCTTTGAGGCTAGAGCTAGAAACAGTGTCTAGACTCTGCCCAAATTGAGCTGGATTGGAAGTACATGGGATTCAAAGGTTGGGTCCAGTTATAACAGACCACTGACCATCCACTACTGGGACTGAGGCTGGGTCTACACTACAGCCGGGGTCCGACCTAAGATACGCAACTTCAGCTACGTGAATACCGTAGCTGAAGTTGCGTATTTTAGGTCGGCTTACCTGGCGGTGAGGACACGGGAAAGTCGACCGCTGCCGCCGACTCCGCTGCCGTCTCTTGCCGAGGTGGATTTCCGGAGTCGACGGCAGAGCGATCAGGGATCGATTTTACCGCGTCTTCACTAGACGCGGTAAGTCGATCCCCGATAGACCGATTGCTACCCGCCGGATCGGCGGGTAGTGAAGACATAGCCTCAGTCAAGGCCCAAAAGGCCAAAGATTTCTCCTCAGTGAGGATTAAGGGATGGAGAGAAGAGGGATCTCTCTCTCTGCCCATACACTTAAACAGCACACTGCATTCTCTGCAGCCCAAACACTAGGAAGAAGGGATGTTCTGAGAATAGGGAGCAACAATTCCTTGGAGTTGGACTTTTTAAAAATTCTCAGTTTGCTCTTGTGAGGCTTTCTGTAGGAGAAATTATGCTGGTGCACTGAGAATTTATATGGTCTTCCTGGGTTTACACATCCCAGATGGCTAAAACCTTTTTTGGCTGAGAAGGGCCTTTAACTAGGAAAATGCAACAGTCCCATTTGTTCACTCATAGAGGCAGTTTAAAAAACAAACCCACCACCATATATATATTGTGGTGATACAAATGTATTATTGTCCCATTGTGGGAACTTGCAGTGGGTCACAGATAATTATTTCGATTGGAAGCAATACCTTTTGGCCACTATTAAGTCAGTGTATAAGATTTTTTTTTTGTCACAGTAGGAAAGTAATCAACATTATCAACCCCTTATAAAATAAACCACAGCACAACCACTAGAATGCTTGCTGCCACCAGATCATACCACTGAAGGGTTATACCCCACGGTAGCCATACCTACCCATTAATGCTTGCATTTGGGGTTCAAACAGGACATGTAGCAAGGGGAATAATCCTTCTCTTTTGTATTCCTTTTGGGCCTGATCCAAAACCTACTGAAGTGATTTTTCTTTGACTTCAATGGGCCTTGCATCTGGACTTCTTTGTCTATACAGCACCACGTAGTAAACTGGTTGTTCCATTTTGGCAAATGCTATTCCTAATTGTTGCTGACTTTGACCCTAGCATGCACTGGATCTTTAGAAAAGCTTGCTGCTGGGCAGATCAAATAGATATATTTTTATGCAGACTGTAGTCTTACCATGCAATTGAAGTTGCTGTTCAATGTTCAGAAAAGTAGTGCAGCACTTGTTATTAGCAAACAGCTAAATGCAGTACTGACATCTGTTTGATATCCTCATCTCCAAAGAGAACATGAATCTATAGACAAAAAGACGGCTGCTCAGCTTTACTGTCAACTTATCATCCAAGAGCTGTCACTTACTGTATATCCTTGAAATGCCTATACAGAATGTACTCGCTAGAACTTGTACATTACAGTGCCGCAACCATGTGTCTGATGAGAGCAAATGCAGAAACTGGAAATTCTCTATTTGTTAAGGGGCAAACGATTAGACGTGCTGAGTACCTGCTGAGCACTTTTAATGTCAATGGTTCTCTCCTTAGATCCTTAGATTTAGCTTATAATTACTGTAACAACTCTGCTTTGTTATTTATTTCATATGCTTCCCGACTCTATATTCTACTGGCTCTAGACAATTGGGGCTACATCTTTTTCTGAAAAAACCCATATAACAAAATTCCTCACAATTGAAGTAATACTGAAAATATATCTTTTCATAGTTTTCCATGTATTTTGAAAAACTAGAATAATGCCTTATACAATGCAAATCCAGAGTAGCATAGAAGTCAATGGAATAAACACAGGTGGTAAAATGAATGTACACAGGTACAAACAAGATCAGCATTCTTCCCTTAGTGATTGATCCACATTATATAGTACCAATGGAGTTATAATCCTGATATGTTTTGAATATCATGCATACATCTATGCACCTAACTGCAAATATACACCCTCTGATTCTTCAGCCTTAGATGGAATTTATATTTATAATATCAGTTTTAGCTAGATTTCAAGCTTTCTTGGCTGATTTCTTGTAATCAACAGACTTAGCTAAAAAAATATTGTTGCATTGTTCTAAGCTAACTGGAACCTCCTCACAGCAAGCTAGTTGTATTATTTTTAAGAGATTGCAACAGAGCTGATAATGCAGTCACGTGGATTAAAAGTTGATCTTCCTATTATCTTTCAAATCCTAAACCACAAATGTTCTTACTGACTCATATATCAGAGCACTCATTTCATCATGGTTTTTATAATATAATTTGAAAGGTTTAGGACTTAGCATAATGAAAAGGCATGTAAGAGACCAAAAATGAATTATACATGGAAAAGTTGCATATTGGCTTGAAATGTTTATAAAAGTTTCCAATGTGACCTTCTGAGAAAATGTAGAAGTAGCCCTAGCAAATCTAAAATAATTCTTTCCCTCCAGAAGGGAAGCTTTTGTTTAACTCTCCTATGTGAAATGTTTATTGCATGTGTGCAAACCTCCAAGCATTCAGACTTTTCCAAAACTCAAATAATTTAATACACTCTGAATAGAACAATGTGTCTCAAGTCTTCTTTTGCCTAACTAATCAATGCCATAGAATCATTTAATTCCTTCTGCTACAGTATATACATGCTGCAGAAGAAACTTTATTTTATTTCAGATAGAAGGGATTATTTTTTAAACAAGGATTCCCAATCCTACTTGTTTTGTGCATTACCCATCTTACTGGATTGTTACCAGAAGTGATTTACAGATCCAAGAAAAGAAAAAGAAGATGCAACAAATCAGGAGGTTGGGCTTATTTTTGATTATTTTACATTTGCAATAGCCATCCCATCTAACTAACTCTGTGTGTCTTATTTTTATATTTTTTTTTAATAAAGGTTTGTCATTTGGCCAAACTGTGAAAGTAAACAGGATTTTTTCCCAGCAAATGTTTATTAGTTATATTAGTCAAAGCAGATCCCTTAGAGGCTCTGATTTATTTTGGGTTGGATCTCGCACTTTATACAAAAGTATAATGTACTGGGGAGAAGGGAAAGTGAAGGATTTTTTTTAAATGTTATTTTATTTGCACAGATGGTTTCTACAAATCTGGTCCATAATTGGTTCAATCAAGTGAGGTGAAGCTCTGTTCTCAACTTGGTGACACTTGTAACATGTCTGTCTGTCTGTCTGTAACATGATAACTTTTGAACACCACAGCTGATCAATTCCAAAATTCCATGGAAAGGCCTAGGCATCAATGGGCAGAACCCTATTGATTTTGGTGAACATTGACAAGCCCAATTTCCGCTATTGTAAATTAGAGGAAAAGCAGGCTCACAGAGTGTCCATCTAGTGCCGCGTGCAAAGGGGATCTCTCTGGTGCTTTCTGCTTCTCCCTACAAATATCACATGCAGCACCTTAATATTGCCCTTGACTGCTAAGTTTGTCTCAGAATTTGTTATAATAAGTAATTGCCAATGTTATTTTCCAGCTTACCCAGGAAACAACACACCTAATAAACCTGGGATAAGATGACACAGCCTGGGATTCTAACAAATATAACAAAGTTGCCAATTTCTTTACTAACTGTTTCATAGTATTTCTGATTGTTTGAGTTGAAATGCATAAAAGACTTAAAATAAAGGCAACCACCAAAGAGCAAAAAGTGATGTGCAAAACAGATGCATTGTTAGGAACTTATTTTCAATCCAATGGATGCTTCCAATATTAATAAATATTGAATGATAATGAAAATGATGATCATCATGAAAGATAATAGGAATGACAGAGTAAAGTTTCACTGCACTTCATTCCCAGACCTTTGTATAAATTAGTCCTATTTTTAATGTAACTTTTTAATACCCTTTTGCAAACTTATTTAAATGAACTTATCAGTAGTAGATGATCACACCCAAAAGAAAAAGCAATACTGAAAAGTGATTATTTTTAATCTTTAAAGACCTTTTTCCAGTTGCTTGTTTTTTTGCATATCATACACTCCAATACATTCTGTCTCAGGAATATTTTAAATATGGTGAATAATTTAATATATGAAATATTAGTGATTACAAAGGAACTTGAATGGCTCAAGAGATTGATAACGGAATAAACAGAACATTTCATTTTTAAGTTGTGAGTTCAAATACAGCCACACTAGTAATGATCACAATTCATGAACCAATCAAAGCTGTTTGGTAGCCTATATATGAAATGAATGCATCATTTCTGTTATTTGTAGACAGACTCCACAAATCACCACCATATTTGGCAGAGTTACTGATAATCTAAGCAAATGGACCAGGGGCTACATTTCATACCTGGGGACACTTTCACTTGTATTGCCCCTGCAACACAAATGAATCATAGAATCATAGAATATCAGAGTTGGAAGGGACCTCAGGAGGTCATCTAGTCCAACCCCCTGCGCAAAGCAGGACCAATTCCCAACTAAATCATCCCAGCCAGGGCTTTGTCAAGCCTGACCTTAAAAACCTCTAAGGAAAGAGATTCCACCACCTCCCTAGGTAACCCATTCCAGTGCTTCACCACCCTCCTAGTGAAAACGTTTTTCCTAATATCCAACCTAAACCTCCCCCACTGCAACTTGAGACCATCACTCCTTGTTCTGTCATCTGCCACCACTGAGAACAGTCTAGATCCATCCTCTTTGGAACCCCCTTTCAGGTAGTTGAAAGCAGCTATCAAATCCCCCCTCACTCTTCTCTTCTGCAGACTAAACAATCCCAGTTCCCTCAGCCTCTCCTCATAAGTAATGTGCTCCAGCCCCCTAATCATTTTTGTTGCCCTCCGCTGGACTCTTTCCAATTTTTCCACATCCTTCTTGTAGTGTGGGGCCCAAAACTGGACACAGTACTCCAGATGAGGCCTCACCAATGTCGAATAGAGGGGAATGATCACGTCCCTTGATCTGCTGGCAATGCCCCTACTTATACAGCCCAAAATGCCGCTAGCCTTCTTGGCAACCAGGGCACACTGTCGACTCATATCCAGCTTCTCGTCCACTGTAACCCCTAGGTCCTTTTCTGCAGAAGATGCTGCCTAGCCATTTGGTCCCTAGTCTGTAACAGTGCATGGGATTCTTCCATCCTAAGTGCAGGACTCTGCACTTGTTCTTGTTGAACCTCATCAGGTTTCTTTTGGCCCAATCCTCTAATTTGTCTAGGTCCCTCTGTATCCTATCCCTGCCCTCCAGCGTATCTACCACTCCTCCCAGTTTAGTGTCATCTGCAAACTTGCTGAGAGTGCAGTCCACGCCATCCTCCAGATCATTAATGAAGATATTGAACAAAACCAGCCCCAGGACCGACCCTTGGGGCACTCCGCTTGATACCGGCTGCCAACTAGACATGGAGCCATTGATCACTACCCGTTGACAAATGGACAAAGAACCTTTCATAAACCCATTTAATTGAAAATTGTTTGAGTGCTAAGTGCATGTAAAACTAGTGGGCAACATTTCTCAGGTGTAATTCCAATACATCAATGAAATTATGCCCCCAAATGAATATGTTCCCTTGATTACAATGTACCTTATGAGACACAAAGTGTTAGGGAACGTCCTATGATTTCCACCTGGGAATGTGAAATTCTTTTGATCCCAATTAGTTAATGGAGAGAGAATCCATGCATTTTGCTACATTTACATTTTAAAGCAAACTGTGTATGATGAATAGAACTACAGAACTTTGACTAATGGTGTGTTGGAGGTATTATAGTAATAACTTTATCAAAGCTTTGGATTCACTGCTTACCTTGTTGAGTGCTAAGAAAATAAATAAGGTGGAGCATGCAACTTTGATTTTCCAGGATCTGTATGGTCTAAGCAGACCACAACAAATGAGTAAAGGGACTCATATTTCTAAATAAATCTCCACAGTGAAGGGTTTTTTTTTTTTTCTTTTCTTTTCTTTTTTTGGTAATTTTACCAGTTTAGTTTTGTGTACTGAAGGAAAGTTTATGTTTGAAAGATTTGACAAGTAAACTTCAGAAGAAAATTAAATCTGCATTATGGATTTAGTCATTGAGAATGCAGCTTTGTTCTGTTTCAGGACATACTAATCACAGATTAGTTAACAAGGGAAAATAACTCTGCATGATGGATGAGCTATTGATGATATATTCTCCATCTTCTGCAATAAACTAATTGTTTACCTACATACAGCAACTGAACTAGCTCTCAGTAAAGTCAATTGCAGTTTTGCATTGACTTCAGTGGGAGCTGGTTTGGGTCTATAGAGGAGATTAAAAAATAAAATGAAATAGATTTTTGATGTGCTAACATTGATTCATGAAGAGGGGCAAGACAGAAGAAAAAATTATGAATGGGGGATTCAACACCTGTAAAGTTTTGTCTAAAATTAACATATCAAGACAACAATGGAATTCTAAACAAAGACATATTTAATGAAAGGAAAATTAGCTAAAACTGTAGGATTTTATAGTGCAGCTCTGTCCCTGGACAACTAGTGGTTAAAAAGAGATAGTCATTAGTTCACAAGTGTCCCTACTTGCTGGACTTTTTTCAAACACAGGACTCCTATAGGGCCTGATCCTGGAAACACTTATGCCCATCGATAACATTAAGGACACTTTGGGCCATTGTCTTCCTTTATGAAAAGAAGGACAAAAGTTTGAGACAAAAGCCAAAAATCCTTCATATTTTCTGAAATTAATACACTGAGTTGTTGCCAACAGCAATATTTTTTCACCAACCTCTAACCCTTGAATATGATGTTTGTGCCAAATCAAAATATATTTAATAAAATAATGAAGCTATCAAAAAATAAAACACATCAAAAGAAGAGATCTGAGAGCATATTTTTGAGCACCAAAACTAGTGAATTAAGTAGTTTCAACTCATCTCTCAAGGGCCCTATTATTAAAAGAAAATAAATCACAGTCATATCAAGTTATTTCCACATTTACCAGTAGTATAAATGAGGATTACCATGATTCATGATAAAAAGTGAAGATATGAGATGAAGACATTGGGCCTGACTCTTTGTTGCCTCCAACCTGTTGTAGACGTTTACACCAGTGTAGTATAAAAGTGGGTCTTAAATGTTCCCCTCTTATCAGAGAACAGAAAAGGCTGATGAATGGTTTAGTGACACTGTTCAATACTTCCATAAGGGAGAGCTTTATTTTCCAGTCTATAGCAGGTGTTTTTGGGTATGTGGTGGATGTAGCAGAGGGACTTGCAGCTGTGCAGCTACATGGGCAGAAAGTCCCAATGTAGATGTACCACACTAGTGCAAAATTGAGCATGTACAATGGGAAGTGGGTAAATTGCCCTGGTGCAAGATCTACTTTGCCCTTGTGCAGTGTGCCTACATTTGGGTTTTGCACATGTGTAACTATACATCAGTGGAACAGGTGCAAATTTCCCTAATCAAGACAACCTCTTGCCTTATACCATAGAAAGCAGGAGCTGGGAATGCTCTAGAGTCCAAATGTTCTTTCCCTTGGGAAGTGAGAAAGGGTGACACACTGCCATTCAGAAGTATTCCCTTTGGAAAGTTTAGAGAGCCAAACTAATCAGCTACAAGACCCTGATCTGTGTCCACAACTAGACATATGGTGGTCACAAAATGGAACCTTGATATGAGCAGTTAAAACTGAGAAGAGCAATCACAGAGGCTCAAATATGGATGTGGAGAAAAAACAGACAGCTGAAGTTATTATTTGAGCTGGGTTTTGATAGAGGCTAAGATTTTGTCATGGATATTTTTAGTAAAAGTCATGGAGAGGTCACGGGCAGTAAACAAATATTCACGGAAGGCTGTGACCTGTCCCTGACTTTCCCAAAAAATATCCCTGACAAAAGGGGCAAGCGGGTTCAGCACCCTTTGCTGCTGGAGCTCCCAGGTCCCCCACCACTGTGGTGGGTGGGAGCTCGATGGTCCCCCTGCCCAGGGGGCTGAGCTGCTGAGGGGTCCCCTTGCCCCCGGGGAGCTGGGAGCTTCAGGCTCCTCCAGCTGCCAGCCTGACAATCTAGCCAGCTGTAGGGTCCTCTGGCTGCCCGCAGTTGCAGGGTCCCCCCAAAAAACGGCTGGGTCTGGGAGTTGTGGGGGTGGGGCTGGGTGGGAGCTCCAGCCCCAGGCCAGAAAATGTCATGGAAGTCAATGGAAGTCACAGATTCTGTGACCTCCATGACATTATCGTAACCTTAATGATGATACTTAAAGGAATGGTGTAAAAATATATAGCAATGTCAACCCTCTGTTAGATAGCACAATGAGTGATAGACTACAGGACCTAACCATGGGATGGCAGAACTCTGCATGTGCTGTAGAACTCAAATATAAGGATATATCTAGTGTGTTCATCTCTGACTATTAGAGTATACATTACTGCTGTCCAAGAGCAGCAGTAAATAACATGGTCTGTTCCTAAGGAGTTGCAATGTATTTAACTGATGGGTATCTCAGAATATCCCCTATTTTAGCTGGCTGACTGTCATGCTGCTGAGTTTTACATCCATATAATGTGTTAATAAAAGGTGGCTTGTAGTATTCACAGAAGATTAATTAAAACCTATTCAAACCGTAGACAAGAAACTGGGATTTACCGGAGACTGTTACAGGTGAAAAGTGTCAGCTAATGGTTTAAGTGTCAAGGGAATACTCTACCAAACAGAATCTAGTTTAGGGTTTGTTAGCAAATATTCTCCATTCGTGACAGTGACTAGACGCTCTTGCTTATTGTAAATGAATTCTGGTTACTCCCCTGATTACTCATGCTGCAGCTGAGCTATCTGACACAAGACAAGTTGGCTAACCAAACCTTAACATCGTGTTCATGAGGCTCCTGTGTGACTTTTAAGATGGAAGAACTGGAAATATGTATCTTTTATCATGCTGCCTCTGTCTCGTCTTCCACTAAGAAGGCCAGAGGTGACTGCTGAGATGAACAGCTTATAAAAATAAAACTCACATTTCACACAAAACAGATATCCTGGAAATAGTGCTGTAGAGTCAGAAGGGTGATGACATGTGATGTCTAGCTCCATTATACACAGAAGTTGAACAGAGCCCTGGAAAGTGGCCATAACTGAGAAGTTAGACTATAAGACATCTAAATTTAAGAGAAGCAGAAAAAATATATGGTCATCAAAGAGCTGCCAACATGTGAAGCTGACATTCAAAAAGAGGTCTAATGCTCTGAGCATAAGCCTGGAATTCTTCTGTTCCAATCCAACTCCAGGTGTGGGTTTGGGCAAGCCACTTAGTCTTTGTACCTTACTTTTCCCATGCGTGAGATGGATACAACAACTGGAGGACTGGGGAGCAAACCTCATAGAATTTGGGATTTTATAGAAACCTCAGACTACTTCTATTTGCAAAACCTATTTGAATTTTATGGAGTTGTTTTTTCCTGTTATTGAACCTTTCCCTTTAAAATCTGATTCAGTTAAATGAAGAAATATGTTCTTTGTGCTAAAGGGATGCCTGTGCTATAAAGCAGGAATAACAGAACAATGCCCAAGCTACTCTAGAAAAGAGGGTACCCTACCGTACACACTCTGGGTGAAATCCTGGCCCTACCAAAGTCAGTGGGGACAGTATTTCACCCACTGTTCCTCCTTCCCCCCTGCCATTCCATATGTCCCATAGTCTCTTGGCAAAAGTTTCTCTTTCACCTCTTATTTCCCCACTGCCCTTATGGTTGGAAATAAGAAGCAACTTCAATAATATCTGAGTTCAAGCTGAACTTCCAAACCCACAAAATTTGAGTAGGTTTGAAGTAAGCCAAAATGAGTTCTCTCATCCCTAATAACAGCAACTACTTACAGGGGTATTGAGAGAATCAAATGTTTGTAAAGTGCTTTGAAGATGTCAAGTGCTTATTAATTATAAGTTAATTTGAGTAAGAATTATGCTTTGGTAAATAACAATAAATTATTAACATAGCTGAAGGGCACTAGGGAATGAGAAGACTCTGAAGAGGATTGTTAAGATTTATTACTTTAACAAGCTTTTTTAAAAAAGAGAAAGGCTGGTTGTGATGCTCAGTGAACTCACACCTATGGGAGATTCTCAGACACATGGAGAAGAGAGAATAACTGCACTATTCCTCCTCCTTGTTTGACTTTTTCTCTCAAGCCTAGCTCTGAGCAAGCCAAGAGAGAAACAAAGGGCTATATTGCTGTTGAAAGCAGCTCAAATTTTAACATTCATATGTGTGGGGTAGGAGTGTTTTAGAGGCAGTGCCTGAGTTCCTGGGAGAAATGGTTGTCCTGAATATTTCACTATAGGTGAATTCCATCTGGAAGCCACATCTATCGTGCAGGTGGAATGATGGTGGCCCCAATATTGGTCATGATGGGCAAAGTGTAGTGAGGAAGCATGGTCCAGTTGTTAGGGTGGCCTAGGACTTGGGAGACCCTGTTCATATCCTTGGTCTCCCATTGAGTTGCCCAAGGTCACACAGGAAATCTCTTAGGGCCAGATCCACAAAGGGACTTCAGGCCTCGCTGCTCCTAGAAATCTACAAAAACAACACTGCAATCCACAGAGCCTGAGCTAGGTCCAAGCTTCCTATACAATGCATGGGGAGAGAGTGTTGCCTTACCATGTGATCCCAAGTGCTAGGCAGGGAGCTGCCTAAGCTAGCCAATGGGAGATGCAGATGGAAGGAGTGTATGCTAAGCCCTGCCGTTCTCATGAATATAGGCACCTAAGTCTGGGCTGCAGGGAGGTACCTTGCTCTGATTAGTAATCCACAACCAGGCACCCCTATCCTGAAGTCAGGTGGCTTATGAACCTTAGTTGTTTCTTGAAGTAATGAATTAGCTGCCTTGCTCCACACAGAGCCGGCTCCAGGGACCAGCCCACCAAGCTGGTGCTTGGGGCGGCACCTGGAGGGGGGCGGCGCGGTGCTCCGGGCCCCGGGGAGAGCGGGGCCACGGCCGGGCTCGCCGCCCTCCCCCCGGCACTCTGGCTGCCCTCCCCCCCGGTGCCCTCCCCCCTGCCGGGGCTCGCCACCCTCTCGCCGCCCTACCCCCTGCGCTCTGGCCGCCGGGGGAAGAGCGGGCTCGCCGCCCTCCCCCCGGGGCTCCGGCCACCCTCCCCCCCGCGCCCTGCCCCCGGCGCTCTGGCCGCCGGGGGGGAGAGCGCCGAGCCCCAGCCGGGGCTCGCCGCCCTCCCCCCGGCCACTGGGGGGAGGGAGGAGCCCCCGCCGGGGCTCGCCGCCCTCCTCCCAGGGCTCCGGCCGCCCTCCCCCCGGCCGCCGGGGGGAG
>NW_020664439.1:32206910-32238587 GCF_002925995.2 Terrapene triunguis | reverse complement strand
TTTTTGCCTTGGGCGGCAAAAAAGCCAGAGCCGGCCCTGGCTCCACACAAAACCACTTGGGGTCTCACCTTATAACTTTTAGTCCAGTAGTTAGAGCACTTAGTTAGGATGTGACAGACCCAGCTTCAATTCCCCCCTCTGCCTCACAGGGAGAAAGAATTTGAACAGGGAGAAAGAATTTGGGCGGCGGCCGGAGGCTTTTTTGCCTTGGGCGGCAAAAAAGCCAGAGCCGGCCCTGGCTCCACACAAAACCACTTTGAACATCTCTCTCCCACTTCTCAGGAAAGTGCTCTAACCACTGGGCTATGGGACAATCTGTTGGGGGGGAATCTTGCTCCATCTCTCCTGTGAAAGCTTTTCCACTGTGGATAAATAATGAAACAGTGATTGGAACAGGGGGCTGGACCCATGGTCTCCCACCTCCCAGGTGGGGGGGCCTAACCACCAGACTATACAGCCACACTCTCTCTCTGGCCCAATGCCTGCTTCTTTCTCTGGCTCAATTACTATTAAGTGGAAGAGACTCCTTCTGGCAGAGAGGGAGGAATTTAACCTGGGTCTCAGACATGCTAGGTAAATGCAGTAACAGCTGGGCATCACCAGCTCCTCCTGCCAGATTTTAGACAGGAATCAATCCAGTAGGTGGCCTCTGAGCACACTTACCAGATCAGGTGCCACATGTGACTTAGGCAGCTAAATACCTATGTTCGCCCAGCTTGTAAATCACTCTGGGAAGAGATAGGTATTCAGATACCTAGAGGGAGGCAGCAGTACACAGGCCCAGACACAGAAACTTAGGCCCCGGGAGATTTTACCCTGAAAACTTGGGCACTAAGTGAGTTTGGGGTTTGGCAGGAGTTTTGAAGTTCACAGTGGAGCCTAGAACAGGGACTTAGGTGCCTAAGTGTCTTTATGAACCTCACCCTTAGTCCCTTTATGTTCAGATGCTATTGTAATGGGAGCCATCTGAGTTCTTAAGATAAGTGTAATTAAGTCCCAGTCCTGTATCAGTATCTGCTAGCAGAGACCCCTTGCATATACAGAGTCTCTAGTGAAGTCAAAAGTCGCTACCCAGGCACAGAGGACGATGGCAGTGCACTCAGTGCAGGATGGCATTCAGAGTAAGGAAAGTTTGGGATTCTTGAGGCCCTGACAGAGATTCCCAAATCTGTTGCTCAGAATTAAAGAGAATATGCTGCACTGTGTCATTGCTGAATGAGTCAAATTTATAACAGAGCCAGAAAAATACCCAATACATTTTTCCAGTTTTAATATAAAACTATACTTGGAAAGTCACTATTTTCAATTGCAAAATAATTAGAACTAGCATATTTTAGATGTAACCAAATGAAACCATGAAAAAGAAGGATTTTTATATAGTGAATGGGAACAATCCAAAAGAAAAAAATAATTCCCTTCTTCTAAGCGATGCAAGCCCCTTCAGCATCATGGATGCTGGATCTCCAGAGGGCTAACCACATGCAGTGCAAAGGTTGCCCTGCAATAGAAACCAACTTTTTTGCAGTGGAGAGTGGAGGATGTAGTGGGGTGGAGAAAAGCTAGGTACATGAGCAAACTGCCTACCATACCCTACAACTCCCTCTGAAAATTCCTTCCCTTCCTCTCTTCTCCTGCTGTTCCTACTGACTACAAGAAATCCCACAGGCCCAGAGCTGAAGTAACTGTTCTGAGGTAGGGAGATCAGATCAGAACATGGCATTATCTCTGAAAAAAATTCCCTGGAAGGAAAGAGGGGAAGCTTCTTTTTCCAGTTACCAATCTGCCGGGTAAGGGGAATTGGTTCCTCATTTACCAGACAATGGTGTTGTGGCTCCTATATTCAGTTCCCAGAAAGAAATAAGGGTCTTTCTTCTCTCCATCTTTCTTCTCTGTTTCCTCACCTAGCTAGGTCCTTGGACTATTGATCTGAATGAAGCTGTCACTCAAGGAGATTCTTCTCTTTTCAGGCCATTTGACATTCATTTTTCCCCTGGCTGTTGAGTTGTCAGCCAGACATGGAAGCACCTGTCCTTGTGCTGGGCTCTTTCCCATGAACCCCCGATCATTATATACAGCTAATAAGCTGGTCAAAGTCCATAACTCTGCTTCTGGCGGGAGGGGATTGTCTGAAATGACCACGGCTCCTCAGTATTAGCAGCAGCCTCCATGGCTAAATATCCTGGGAAGCATTCACTTCCTGAGTATCTACAGAGGTGATATTTCCATGTACAGGGCCCCTAAATCATTTTATGGTGTTATTTCTAAAAGTATGCTTAAGAGAGGTGCACTCTGCTTTGCCATTTTAGTTTGAACTTTAAACATTTCAATACATTTTAGGGATCTGTTCTTCCCTCAGTGCATTCTTGTAACTGACAGTAATAGTACTAGATGTCACACATTCTCCTATCAAGGGAAGAATAAGACCCTTTTGTGTTTTTACTAGATATTTTCAAAAACGATAAGTGGAAAGGTTTTATAGTGAAGGTAAATTGGGATTTCACTGATTTACAATTCTGTGTAGGTATCAAATGGATTGTGCATTTATCTTTTGGGCAGTGTAGCTTATTGGAGCTTATTTACCTTTCTCTGTATGCTCATGGGAAATTATTTCAGACACTGGGCTATCATGATTATTAACCCTGTGGTTATAAAGATTGTGGTTCAATAGGAGGGTTTTTCCATTCTTTGTTGCCAAAAGCTCAAATTTTAAACCTGCAATTAGTTAATTTTTTTCTTCAACAATCTTCAAACCAAAAAGGCTACTGATGCTGATAGTTTGATGTGCATTACCCCATGCTGAGTAAATGATGCCTTTTTAAGACTGTGGATTTTCAAAGTAAATGATCTAGCTGGCATATCATATGTAAATGTGCTGTTGGGACATTAGGAGAGGATGAAAATATTTGTATGATACATGCAGTATATTCTAACAATTTTTAATCTATTTCAGATCAGTCTTTTATCTTAAAATGCTTAGTATGAGAACAACGAAAGCAATAATGAAATATTCTGAATCAGATTTTTTGTAAGAAAGGTTCTATCATTTGTTTTTTACATACTTAGAGCTGCAAAAGAAACTTAAAAAGTGTCATATCAACTCTTCCAATTGTTATTTGTTTCTAAAGGCATTGCTAACAGACCAAATGTCAGATTTTTAAAAAGGTATTTAGGGACCTAATACCCACTGAAATCAATGGGAGTTAGGCACCTAAATACCTGAAAATATCTGGCCCCAACATCTGACTCGGGGTCAGAATCCACTCCCATTGAAATCAATGGAAATTTTGCCACTGATTTCAAAAAGAGCAGGATTTAACCCTTCAGTGCAAGATGTAAGTTTGCCCAAGTAAAGACTCTCAACAGGGAGCTCAGAATTTGTTCCCCCAGGATGTTTGGTGTTAATAGCAGAGCTCTGCACTAATATTTTGATAGTTTCAGTTATTTATGAATTATTTATGTATGCAGTACAGGTATTAAGGTCTGGGGTCAAAGCTTTAAATTATAGTTTTTTCTGTGCTGAACAGAACAAATAAAATCTCAAATGTTATACTGATTTCACTGATAAAAATCTTCTGCTTCACTTACTAAGCATCCCATCTAAAATACATGCCTGGTTGGTATAATTCATGATCTAATCAGAGAAGTAACATGACACAAAAGCCTATTTCCTCTGTGACAAATATAAATTGCCTTGTGATTTTATAAAGTATAACTAAAATGGTTTACCAACGAATAAATGACACAGTAGATTAACACTTTGCCATTAATGCACTGTTTTCCTTCACTCTTGTGGGGTGAAATCAAGCAATACTCATGAGAAATTTACCAGAAACCATTTAAACCAAAGGATACAGAAATTATCATCTAAAACAATGGAAATAATAAAACCTAATAATGCTCTTCAGAAAGTATATTCAATAAGCTGAGACAAAGGTTATTGACACTTCACTGCAGAGATAAGGAGCTGTATCCTAATTTTGAAATTTCTAGACACTAGCCTTGGATTTTAAAAGGAAAAAAATCCACATCAATATGTAACCAACTTCTCAGTTCATCTGTCTCTAACCTTGAAGGTCATGACAATAAAATGTGTTGACTGGCTGTTTTTTTTTAATTTACCACCAAACCTCTGCTCGGCTTAGAGTTCACTAGTGCATTATCTTCAGTATTACAGCTGCCTGATTACAGACCAAACAACCTAAATTGGCTGTTAACACATATAGACTTGCTGTATTCTAAGGATGGCAGCAAATTAAATGAAAGGTCTGTGACATTATAAAGTTTAACTTGATAAAACATCCACCCAAAGTTTTTATATTGTTCTGTTTTTCCTTTTCTAGTCAGGAACTTCAGAAACTGCTGCGCAATGAGCATATTTTGTTACGTGAAAATTATGGGAGAGAGAGAGAGTGTGTGTGTATTGTAGTGGTGCCTATGATTCCTAGTCATGGACCAGGATCCCATTGTACCAGGAACAAACATAGGACAAAAAAAGTCCCTGCCCCAGACACCTTACAATTTAGGTATAACAAAGGAGATAACAGGTGGAGACAGACAGACAGACACAGACAAGTACAAGGGAACAGTGCATCCGAAGAAGTGGGATGTAGCCCACGAAAGCTTATGCTCTAATAAATTTGTTGGTCTCTAAGGTGCCACAAGTACTCCTGTTCTTTTTGCGGATACAGACTCACACGGCTGCTACTCTGAAAATTGGTCAGGATGATAAGCAGCAGTCTCAGCATGCCAGCTGCTTAACAGCTGTCAGGTTTGTTGTAGGCATCAAGAATTCCAAGAGTTTTAATGATGGATTTGCAGGAGGGCAGAGAGATTAAACAACTTCATTCCTGTTTGGATGGATTCAAATTAAGAAGCCACACTTGAAAGCCACAAAAATAATAATACAATATAGAAATGGTTGGCGGAGGATGACTATAGTTTATACATTTCTTCTGTGACTCTTTGCTAGTTTCTTTATGCTAGGGATAGTACTGAAGCAAAATTCTGAATCTGAACTATGGGGAATTATAGATCTATACCCAAACTGGCCCTTCTTTTTCTAATGGGCACACCTGACCCATGAACTTTAGGAAAGTTTGAATCAGATTTGAACTTTGAATTTGTCATTGTTTGTCCCTCTGTATTTTATATTGCAGCACAAGACACTGAACATGTTGTTAGTTTGGATTTGTATTTTGACTCTGATTGCTGTGAGCTGTTTGCTCTGCAGGAGCTGAGACAAACAAGCCCCTCAAAGCTTACAAGCTTCCTGATTATTCCTCTGGTGGGATCACTTTCCATCAGAAGCCTGAATGTGCCAACTGGGTATACAATGAAGAGCAAATCCGAAGAAAACATTCATGTTTGCACCAGTGAACCAAAGAGAAATTTGAATTTTTACAAGAACAAGAGCCAACAGAGTCACCAAAATAAAGGTCACGCTTAGAATGAGATCACAGCATCAAGGGTTTGTTCTGAATGTTATCTGTGTGTTAGGGGGGAAAGTAGGAAAAGGATAAAACAAACATGAATTTGAACCAGTCAGTGCATTAGGTCCCAATCCTGAAAAGCTTTACGTACATGCTTGCTTAACTTTACTACCACGAGTAATCCAACTGATTTCAGTGGCACTAACCTTAGAATGTAACAGCAGAAAGTGGGTTTAGCATGACACCTGTTTTAGAACTTATATTTTGTTTTTAAATACATATCTGCCAACAACTGGGATGAAAAAAGAACACCATTCTAGAGTCTGATTCTGTCATTTTGAAGGCATCTTTGTTATCAGATTTATTAGATTTAATACTGCTTTCCCCCCCATTATTCTAGAATGTACAAACATATCTGGTATATATGATCGATCTGTGTTTCTGCCAAAATGGCCAGTGTTTATCCAAATATGTAGCATAGTCATAGTTGTATGTTTCTCTTTACTGTTGGTGTGCCTTATTGAGCATTCTAGGGACTGAACCTTAGTTATTTCCTCAGTGGAGAAACAATGTGAACTAGCAATGAAATTCATTTATGTTTATACTTGTCAGCTGAGTGTAATTTCCCAGGCCCAATGAGCTGATTAATGTTTTGTACATTCTCTTTTGTTCTGTAAATATATCAAGTATTAACTTACGTCCTACAAAATATGATCACATGAGTCACCATGCATTTTAAAGAGGTGAGTGCCATGCCAGCCTAATGCCACTTCTGGATTCTCCTACATCAAGGGACTCCTCCAGCTGCCTCTTTAGGAGAGCTTTCTGGCTGATTTGTGCTGTCTCAGGATCTAGCCCGCAGAATTTTTAGAAGATTGAAGAATCCGGTGGATCAAAATATTAGTGGAGTAGCTACTGACAATATATTATATGTTTCCAAAGCATACATATTAGGTGCTGGTGATGTCCAGAAGTTCTATCCTCTAAAATGGTCTACAATTTCTATACTTGTATGCCCTCCTTCCCTATATATCAAATAGTACTGGTAAAAAATAATGATGGACCAGCTGGACTGACATATTAATTCTAGACCACAGTTTCATTGAGTACTAACTACAACTCCTGATTGACTTCCCAGTGGTTTTGAGGAAGCTGGGTTCCCACATACCAGGAGAGCACAAGGAGAGCTCTGTAGTGAAGGTTTCACTGACTTTCATATACACGATGCTGGCTATTATTCCACAATACTGGTTTTCAGGAACAGGTTACTGAGCTGCAGCTTTCAGAATGAAAAGGCAACAAATATGTCATACAGTAATGCTGACAGACATTTAGTTCTGTGAGATATATCTGAATGAAAGAGATGAAGATTCCCTTTCAGAAGTCCTTAATCATTAGAAATGATCAGCATTTTCTGTATTTGGATTAAAATAAATAACTGAAAAAAATTGTTGTTTTTTTACCATCTTTACTAATAATTAATGACATTACCAATTATTTTTTACAACATTCATTTCTAGAACACCCATTATGGCACAATCAGTACATCAGGATTCCACAAAAGAAACAACGAAAAAAGATAGAAGATGGTAAGCACCAATTAGCTAGTGCACAGACTCAGAGAGCCCATGTCCTATGACAGAACCCAAAACAGGATAGAGGTGAAGACTATTTCTACCAGTTATGGCCGGCCCTGATTTAACAAAGCACTTAAGCATATGCTTAACTTTAGGGAGTAGTTAAATACATGCTTTACTGAGCTGAGGCCTATATGATGTTTCCTTTGAAGATTAGTCATTTCATTGCACTTAGATTTTAACCGGGACTTTGCAGTTGGGATGTTACCTTATAAATTTAGGTTCTTAAGTTCCTGGAAAGTGTGACTTCTGTGTGTACTTTACAAATGCTTATGGTTCTATGCAGAAAGGAAAAGTGCTATGCTTTCTTGCTTATATTTGAAAGTATATATATATATAATTTATATTTATCCCTTTAACCAGTTTCTTCCTGGTTGATTATAATAATTTTCGATTGATACACATTTTAGCTTTTCTTGAGGTTGTCTCATTGAAAACCAGCTGTGAGGAGAAAACAACCGGTATTTACAGGGGAATTTAATTGCAAGCTTTATGGAACAAGGATCTGTAGGAGACCTCACCTGCCACTTAAAAGGGCAAAGGGAAACAATCAACACAGAGCAACATTTCCCTGAAACGTATAGAATTACCTCTCCTTATCATCGAAGGTAGGGCCAATTTGTTCCCACTGTAATTTGGTGCATCCATTGATTTCAATGGCACTAAGAGAATTTACACTGCCAGTGAATTTAGGCCATAACCTCTTCATACATTTCCCTGCTGAGATACATGATGCCTTACAAAACATGCAGAACAAAAGCATTTCCTACGATCATATAAGTATATTTAACTCTGTTACTATAAGGTATATTCAGTCATAAACTTACTCTAATATGCTGTCTTTTAAGTGGGTAGGTAGTTACCCACTCCTTCCACACTGCATTGTTGCAGAAAAGTTATCTAATGATACTACCTTATGCTTAACATATCAGTCAAATCAATGATAACTCAAATAGGGGAAATATGGCTTCTTTGGGATTTATTTTTATCATCTTTGTCTTGCTTATAAATATAAATTTGTCACTGGCTTTAATCAGACCTCACTAGACTCTCAGACCTGCAAACTGTTTTTTGCCTTGGGGACAGAGAATGGGGATAATTGATTTTAGTACAAAAAAAGATTGCAAAAGGGGGGGAAAGGCAGATTGTTTAACCCCCCCACACACTTTTCTCCTCTGGCGTCGTGAACAAAAAAATATCAGGCTAGAGCCCAAAGTTTATTTCTATTACCTCTTCTAAATCCACACTACTCACCTAACTCCTCACAGGAAGAAGCCAGCCTGACTTTATAGCACCTCTGGCACACCCCACAACCATTATTAATTTTGAGGAAAAGCCATATCGACTCAGGAATCCCACTGGAACAGGGGCTTAAATTATTATTCAGGCACATCCTGGCATTGGGGATTGTGAGGAGCATAACCTTCCCTGGCAAGTTGGGGCTTATATACCAAGGCTTCAAGGAAAGGGTCATTTGGAGTTTGGGGGCAAAGGGAGAGTTCCAGAAGGCTGCAGTACACCACCTGTTCATGTCATGGCTGCGTATCACATATTGTCTCAGGAAAAGTAGATGGGAGCAAGGAAGGCTGAGGGTCAAAGGAGGCATCCTTTACCCTTCTAAAAGGGCTCATGAGTCTCAGAGGACCTTCCTCTACCTCACTAGGCTTCAGATCATGCAGAGGTGATGGCCTATTGCTGAAGCCATCCAGGGTCTCTGTGATGAGCTGCAGGGGGAAATAGATTGAATCAAAGGAGCCGTGCCCTCTCCGTCCCACTCAGGGTCACTTCTGCACTTGACATCCTTGCCGCTGGATCTTTTCAGTGGATCCTCAAGGCAATGTTTTTCCCATCAGCCAGTCCCCCTTGTGCCTGCAGGATTCTCAATTCTGTGATCTGTAGGATTATAATCATTAGATCCCCTAGTGATAGACAGAGCTATCAATACTAAAGCAAGCAGAAATTCCCATCTGTATTGGACTTGTGAACTGCAACTCTCTCTTTCTCTGACAGAACCAGGGCAGAGAGTGCATCATATTCCATGAATATGGTGACACAATGATGTCTGTGATGGCTCGCTATCTTAAAACATCCTGATTCCTATGTCCTGCCATTGGGCTCAGCAGTATTTAACCAATTCATCACCTGAGCCCACAGCCTCTGCTTGTGTCAGTTCCTAAGTGTTTGTAGCGGGGTTCCTCTTGCCTCCTTCATCCTTTATTATCTTCCCATCTCCTGCACTTGCCCAAGTCACATGGGTTTGACCACTATCCAGGGGTATCTAAAGAATTTTCTCTACACTGCTCAGCATTAGACATCCAGACCTTATTTATGTATGTAAATTTCTAACTTACATATTTCTTTGGGTGTTGCCAATACTAAGAAGGAACACCTAGCCAAGGCTTAGGTACTCCTGCCACAAATTAAAAAAAAAAAAAAAGAAATAGCAGCTTATTCAGGACAGTCAGCTGAACTCAGCACAGATGAAAACACAACATGTATCATGCAAAACAATGGATGCACCAAGGGTGCATTTCTGATCAGCCCTGAGCACCGAGCACATTTTCATGAATGCTTTTAAAAATCACACTGAGTACTCAGATAACCTGGGGATAGCCAAACACAAGCTTAGAAAATCCCCTAGGTGCCCACTTGAATTTCTAGATGGGGGCCCAAATGGCTATTTGCTTATTCCCATGCTTTTGAAAATGTTGGTCATGTGTAGAAACCATTCTTTAGCTGCTTCACATTCCTCTCCTACTCATTCATGCACAAGAAAAGCTGTTTTTATAGCGTTTTTTAAAACAAGGGACAAGTTCTACACTGCCTTCCTCCATCTATTTCTGAGGATTTTCTGACAATTCATGCATTGGTTCATTGTACTGTCTCAGTTGGCTCTCAGTACCAAAGGGCATTGGACAGAGAACAAAAAACAAATCAAAAAAAGAAAAGAAAAGCAAGCAAGCAGGGGTACTTTTACAAGCTCCACTCACAAAATACACTCCACTCATGAGACAACACTCACAGTAGATTGAAGATATGGTCATCATGCACCACATATATTCTGCTTTGAATACTCCCCTTGTTCTCCGAGTGCCCCAGAAAGAACACCCAAATTCTTCCCTGAGAACACAGAGGAAGCCCTTTGATAATTATCCCATATAGTTACATTTGCAGGAACCAAGACTCCCTCATACCTTACATGCTGAACTCAAGGATGCTCTATGTTTGTACAAAGTTTTGCATAAAAGCAGCCTGCCCTCCTCTTCTTCACTATATCCCAAATTCTACTCTCACCTGCCTGTGTCACTGCTGCTTAAATTAAGAGACGTCCTCATATGCAAATAAGGACATAATCTGGCCCTTGATTTATCTTCTTGCATTACTGTGTTGAGAGAAGTGTTTTTAAATCATAACAGTGGCATAGAACTAAAAGGCCAAAAGAAGAACATGTTCAGCACTGACTTACATTACCAACTGATTTAACACGCATCAGATACAATGTTTCTGGAGTGCAGAACGGCTCACAGACATTCACATCACATACAGAATGCATTGATTCCCAGCCCTCATCATCATTTCCTATCACAAGAATGTAACACTTCGAGTCAAAAACTCAAGGCTCAGCAATTGACCATGCTTTAGTCAACATGCTGCTGAGATCTGTTAAGAAAGTAAGGTTTCTGCAGTGCTTTGCATTAGGATGGCTATTTTCAAAGGCCAGGGGAGCAAAGCCATTTCAATTATATTTTAAAACGTGTAAAGATTTAGAGGGGAAAATGGGCCAGTTTACACCACTGGAGGAAAGTTTCCCATCCTGCACAATGGTCATCAGTGCTACCATAGCAAAATGACTGTACATGCATTGATTGGAAGATAAGATGCAAACAGATATTGTGAGCACGACAGGTGGTTTTTGCTCTTTGGCAAGGGGAGTATAGCACATGGAGAGGATGTATGGTAATATTGGCTGCAAATGGCTTGTTGAGTATCTTATTTACTAGAAACAAAGATTACATGTTTATTGGTGCCTTCCTACCTCTTTGCAGAGCTTCTCAACTTCTGTCCCCTTTGTTTGCTTACTTACATTTATTATTTTACGTAAAAGGAACATTTATAACTCAGAGTAAAGAAATAATTTTTCAACTTGTGAAATAACAGCACATTCCTTGCTTTAAAATGTCGTTGCTTGACATTTTAAATGCACTGCTGTTAATGTTAAAGATCACTCCAAATAAAATATCCATTACTGTGAAACCATTTCTGTACCTACTAACAGAGGCCCTAGTCCAGCAGGGTACTCAAGCAGGTGGCTTACTTTAAGCATGAGTAAATCCTCTGATTTCAATGGAGCACTCACATGCTTAAAGTTGGGCACGTGCTTAAGAAACTTGTTGAATCAGGGCTTTCTAGTGTATGTTGGACATTGGTAATGAGTTTTATCCTGTTTTCTTTCTTTGAAGAGTCATCTTGAAGAGAAGGTGATAAGAAATCTTTCAGTGCTACCTCAACTTTTTATTGTGCTGAAGAGGTCATTGAACATCCTTGAGATGTCAGGCAAAAGTATTTTCCTTTTGATAGTGGTAGAGTTACCCCATTGTCTGGTTTAACTACCTTAAAAATGGATCATTTCCCCAACTGAATAAATTTTATTTGTTCTGCTTTGGCAGGCTCTGTGTGGGAAGGAGATAAAGAGATTTTGATCTAAGGATTTGTCTCTGTAGCTCCTGTGCAAGAAAAACCAACTGCAAAAGAACGTTCAAGAGATCACTCCAGGAGATTTTCTGGGTGACTTTGAGATGATCAAATTAGTTCTCTCACCTGACAAAAGAATAATTAGTAAATTATGTAATGGACATGGTTTAAGCTGATGGAGTCAGCCAACATGGTCTTGAATAGCTGGAGCTCTCTTTCCTCAGTCCCAATTATTTATTCTTAAAGCAAGTTTTCCAAAAACAAGAACTTAGATTAGTTTTTCAATCAGGAATCATCAGTATGAATGTCAGGAATACAGTGAATTAGATTTATCATGTTAAATTTGATTTCAACTTTATCTTTTCAGCTACATAACTTAGTAAAATGTTGTCCCAGATATCCAAATGTGGCTGGAGACTAAATGAATTTGGATGAAAGAGAATTGTAATGGAATTAATTGACATCAGAGGACATAATCCTGTGTTGGATAGCCATTTCAGATAACAAAGTTGAGTAATCAAGATAAGAATAGATCATACAATGGTTCCATGTGCATAACTCCTATTGAAATGAATAGGAATTTAAGGTACAGAAGGACTGTAAGAATGACGCCTTTGAATGTAATTTCTTTAAATAATGTTGTTAGGCTGTCTATGTGTGACTAGCTTTTTCCACATTTCTTTTTGGGCTTTTGTGATGGTCACCATAGCTATGAAAGTTTGTTATCCTATAGTTTACCTTATCAAAATAATGGTTTTCTATTGTATATTTGTTGTAAACAGAAGAATGTTTTCCTTCTAATAGATTGTACTCTTTTTCCTTTACAGTTGCAAAGAATAGGAAACTTCCTGTAGAAAATGAATAAAGCATTGATACAAACCACTTGAGATTACTTTGAAGATAGGACCCTTTAAGTTTTGGGCTCTTTTTAAACTTATCTCAGCTCCCTAATTGTTATATTGCCCTTGGACTGAACTACAGGAACAATATAGATCAAGACATTTTCAAAAGTTCCATCTGTAATACTAATGAAATAATAAAACAATATACAATTGAACAGGGGAAAGCAATGCATTTGTACATCCACTGAACTCAAATGGAAAAAAATCCAATTGAATTAAGAATAGGATATTCTTGGTTTATTTCACTCTCAAGAGGAAACTGCTGGTGCCAGATCATTGGACAATTTATTTTCTGCTCATGACATCAGCTTTGGGAATAAGAGCAGAGGTCAAAAACTAAGAATCATTCTGGACAGCAGTCAAAACAGCACTTGTTATTGACTGAAATACACTATGCAAAACCCACAGGAAAGAAAGAGGGCTAATGTAACTGCACTACATTACTAATTTGGACCATCTTTTCCACATGACAAGCATTTATTGTGTTGTACTCTTCTTTGGACAGTGGAAATAGGTGGTGTGAGCTGTAGGATTGTATCTAGTAAATTAGAAAACTACAATGGCTTGGGAATTCAGTCTGTTCTGTGACTTCCTAATAAATCTGTAAATCAGGTTGTCAGATGCCCATAGGCGAGGGGGCTTTCTGTAATTTGATACTGAAGGTCATATCAGTACTTCCATTAGAAACACCATTTCTTCACTTGTTTACAGCTCAGTCATTCCTGCAAAATAAGTCTGACAAAGTCTCATCCTATTAGATTTTTTAAAGGTATCTATTGGTCTTAAAATTAAATCTCACCAGTATAAAACAAATACTTTTTTTGACTGAGGTCCCAATCCTGCAAACATTTACCCAACTGTTGCATGTTATGCACATGAATAATCTCTGACTCCAATGGCGAACTATTCATGGACATAAAGTTAGGCAGGTTTGGGGCCTTTGGAAACAATCTGGACATCAGATCAGTAGCACAGACCCAGAGCCCCACTGATTTCCGTTGATGCAGCTGTTAGTTTGTTTAGTCCGTTCTCCTGTAACTCATCTTATTCCTTTTTATTAAGAGATAAGGAGATTTACAGACAAAATTAATACACGAATTATGTGAAGATAGCAGCTTGCTAATCCATTGCACAGAGACATGTCCACTCTCAGTTTCCCCTTGTTCTTGTGGTGGCTCATGATTTTTTGTGCTTTGGCCCCCCGGCCACAACAAAACATCCTCTCCTTCCATGGTAATATGAGTCCCAACACAAAGAAAAATATGTCCAAGGCCTCCCTGGGCCACAACCTTCACCTTGTAAATCCAAGTTCAACCAACTGTATTACAGGTTAAATAGTTCCTTGAGCTCTTCAAATTCCTTTACCTCTGGGTCACAGAGGTGTTCTCACCATCCTCTAGGTGGTATCACGAGGGCTTATACCCTCCCTCTTCTACAGGTCCTGCTATTTTAAATCACAGCCAGAGCCACTGCTTAGAATTATTCTCTCTATTCAGGCCATCTTGCCAGCAGTTTTCCAAACAGCTACTCTTCACCAGGCCTCTTCATTGGGTCTCTGTGGAGAGCCCTACGCCAAGGTCTTGCTAGAACCCGATATGTCTCTTAAGAGAAGTCTGCCTCTTTTGCATCAGAACTGCTTTCAGCATGTGGTCACACAACCCTTTTCAGTCATGTGTTCACTCTATGGATTACAATACCAGAATTCTTGGCCTTTAGGGGTTTTGGCCCATGGTTGACTCAAAAGACTACCCTGTTACATTATACAAGCTGACAAAGGTGAAACAAACTGGGAAACTGTGCAACTGTGCACCTGACAGAGATGCAGAGATAAATCCTCAGAAAAATGGCACTTATTGGTGGAAGGGTCAGTTGGTTTCTCTGTTTGGATGCTAGCGATCATAGCATTAGGGCAAACAGCAATGACAAGAGGGGGATGCACTGAACAGGAGGTCTGCCCCTTTTTTCAATCACCGATGATTTTCCTCAGGTTCACTGGGTTCTGTGTAGTCGCATGCCTGCCTCCTTCAACATAATCTCTAACCTTGTTAAACCCCATGGTGATTCCCCTCCATTGTCTTGTGGTGACCCCTTTGCTGAGTGAACAACCATAATCGTAAAAAATTCAGGGCAATGGCCAGCAAGGAGACACTGACAAATGGTTGAGGGACTGAGCATGAGACTTTCTGGGTCTCGGTATAGGTGGGATACCCTTTCATAGATAACCCAGGATCTACTTGGAGCTCAGAACACTAGCTGATTTATGCCAATGGAACTCCTCCTATTTGTTGTTATGGCATGCTAGCCCCATTACTCCCCACAGAGGAAGCACTGCAACTCAAAAATCAGATTCCTGACATCTATGCAGGTTTCCCACATTGGGAAGAATTTGGAAAACAGGTGACAAATTAGAGCACCTATTGCGCATATTGGTGTAGGTGGGCCTACACGGCCCAAAACTAAACGTCCATCCCCTCAAATGAGAGGGAGGAGCGACTGAGCCCAGTAGGCAAATGATCGGGGGTGGGAGGGTGGTAAAAAAATGAGAAAATCAGGAGAGGAGTGAAGGTTATAGGGCCAAGATGAGGGATCCTGGGATGCGGGGGAGGGGATGGCACAGAGGCCACATTAGAGTATCATGGGCTTAACAAATGTCTAATAGTGCTGACAGTGTTGAGAGCTGCCAGAGGAAGCCATTTTCAGTGTACAACAAATTATATTGGTCCTACAGAACCAATAAATTCACAAATCATGCTACATATTCTTGAGCATCATGTACTAGGCAACACCTTATCTATTAGCTAGTTATTTGCAAATACACAGATATAGAACACTGAAGTAGCACCAGCTTTCTCATACTCTATGTACCTTGGTTATTTTTCTCTTATATTGCATCTGTGTACAAGTAAATAACTATTTATGCATCTACCCTATTGATACCTTTCAAATAAAAATACATACTAGCAGCCAAGCTGTCATGTGTATCTCTACAATATTATGCTTTAACAAAGCCTTGTGTGATTGAGGAAAAGTATGGTAAGGAAAATGGAGTCAATTCTCAAGCTTGCAAGAGGTTACTAGTTGCAGGCCCATCATTGCACTTAAGTCAATGTTCACTGTAGTTTGACAAATTTAATCTGATTCTCTCTGACTATCCAGTGTGGTTTGTAAGCTGTTGATGATAATGGAGGTTAACTGTGTTCTATGGCCTGTGATGAAAATAGCCCAACTCTGTATGACAGACCTCTGGTTTCCATGCCTTATTAGTCCCTTTGAGGCTCCTGTTTTGAAAGGGCAAGGAACTGTGCCATCATACAACAAGTCTACTGCTCTGGAAAAAAGTGCATACTTATATATCCTTAGGGAGTTACTCAGCTGTGTTGATCCTGCAAGATTTCTTCCAAGATAGAATGAGATTTAATGGGAAGCAGTTTACATTTAAATATATTGAACTCCTTCTTGAACCTTGAAGGGTGCATATGATTATGCTAATGTGACTTGCCAAGAAAATGTATTAGAAATACCTCAAGCCAACATAATTCAACTTCTCCGGATTAAAAAAAAAAAGTGCATCTCATATTTCCCCAAGTCATTAGTAAGATTGCCAAATCCTAAAGGTTTGATATAAACAAAATGATAAATATCTTCCAATTCAATAAATCTTAATATACTTTTTAACAGAATGAAATATAGTGATTACATACTGTGTTTTTTCATTGCGATAATTAACCTTATGTTTGCTGCGTATATGGAAAATCATTCTTGCACTGTTTGAAAGAATAATCAACACAAAAGTTAAAGTATCATTGCACACAAAAGGTTTTTTTTCCAAACTCAGAGACGATAGTTTTCTGCTGCTATCCCATCTATTTAGACTTATCTGAAATTCTCTTCTATCTAAAGAGAGATCCATTTTTTATGTTGACCATTGACATCACTATCTATCCATATGGCTGATATGCTTTGTCATCTACATTTTAGAAGCTAGGAAAATGTAAATGAAAGTAAAATCTAAACCATTCTTGAACCCCTGCTGAGCAATAATATTAGAGCCTTGGGCATTATAGATTTGAGAGGTCCAGAGAAATCCCCTTATTAAAATATTTAACCTTGAAAAATACTTTAAGAAGTAACTTGTCCCCCCTAGGGTAAAGTTGGAAGATACATATTTAAAGCTTAGTAGGGAATAAGGAAAGAGGACTCATGAAAGTTGAAAACTTCAGTGAGTACAACATTTCCCCTTAAGAAAGGAAGTGTAAAAATAAGGCCAGATTCTGCAAACATTTATGTAGGTGCTTAACTTTATTAACATGTATGATTCCATTAACTTCAATGAGACCATCGATGTGGGTAAACTTAAGCATGTATTTGTTTTCTGGATTGGGGCCTAAATGTGCTAGTTCATTAGAATATAATCAACTATAAAATAATAGTTAAGAGAGACACATGAGGGTGAAATTTGTCCTATTGCACTCATTTATAAATGATTGTTGATATAACAGCATTCTTCAATATTGTATTATTAATTCAACAGTTCTGTAGTAGATGATGTAGATGTGTTGGAGGATTTTTGGTGGTTTTCTTCTGTTTTGTGTATTTTGTTTCTGTGGGTTTTCTTAGATGGGAATGACAGCCCTTATGGGAAAGTTCTACAGAATTTAATAAGGGTTAAATAATTTTAAATAGAAATTCAGTAGATTTCGGTGGATATAATTCTAAAACTGTATAAAATGTGGTAGACACTGATATTCCTTTTTATATATTGTTAATCATCCTATATATTTCTACAGCAAGGAATGGGATTTTCTATTTAATTTGATGGCATGCTCAATACTACATGACCTTTTGGCCAATCACATCACAGTGCCACAGTTCAAATTTTGAATATTCACAGTTAATTCTCAGTGTAAAACATTTTTAAAAGATATTAATTTATTATATTTGAATAATTAATAATATCCAAGAAACCCAAATCTGCTTGTAGATATTCCACATGCACAGAAAGAGCCTAAATTTGACAAATTATGTATTGTGTATTATCCCTGACCTCTAATGACACACCTTTAATTCTAGCTAGAATTTAGTCTTCTTACTTCCCATTGGCCCAGTATACAGTACAATATGTTGCTAAGCAGGAGAACCAAATTTGAGAACCTTACCTTGGACAGGTCTCCATTAATCAGTTCTCCCCTAAGTGCATCACACCAATGATGCTTTCAACACCTGGGCAAAACAAAGCATGTGAATGCCATTCAGATATCCTCTTGGTTTACCCACCTGCATTTGCATGGGTGAAAGCAAAAGTTCTGGTTGCTACTTTGAGGGAATTTATAACTGGATTATACATGTGGAAGGGTAACTGAAATGAAAGGTTAGTGAAAGCCTTTATGACATCCTCTCATGTTGGCCAACATCTTCCTGAGCCACTCTATTTGTTGAGATGTAGACACATAGAGCATATGCTTTGATCAGGGCCAATGGAGAGAGAATCACCCATGCTTTGATCAAAGGGACTTCTCCAGAATATTTCTAAATAAACTTCTTTTAAACCATAATAATAATAATAAAAACTTTCCATCAGTGAGACTTCAAACAACCACTCTAGACAGTCATATAATTCCTGTAAAAAAAGAACCAGTGGGCACTGTGACCTTAACTTTTAAGTCCACCCTTGCACACAATTAATTTGCAGCCTGAGAGAGCTCTCTTTGGAGAAAACTTCTTTTAATGGAAGGAGAATGATCTGCCTTTATATATAAAAAAACCAAAACAAAAACAAAAAAACGTTGCTAATATACAAATACAGAGACTATATAATTGAACAATGTCAGGAAGTTTCACTATAGGAACTTCAAAGGGGGAATAAATCCCCATACAGAGGGCTTACAATAACTTCGGTGTTTCAGAAACAATCTATATTTTCTTAGTATTTTAAAGGCATATACCATTATAGTGAATAGGGATCCTCTGTCAAACAGCAATTTTCAAAAATGCTATTACTGTAGCTAGATTCTATGTTAATTATATGTTAACAATGTAACAGTTAAAACTTAATTATTGGAGTCACTGCCAGACAAGTGAAAACAGCATTTAAAGTGGGAACTGGTTTTGAGACTGAACTTATAAATATTCCATGTAATTGGTACAAGTCATCTTTTGTGACCATTAACCTCTGATTTTCAAATTAGTTTCAGATGGGTGCAGGCGTACAATTATATGGAGAAAATGCTAATGGAAAATGTCTAAATATAATTTAAAGTGAAGCTTTTACAAACTCGACAATGTACAGACTTCCATGATTTACTCATATTTTCTATCCATTCG
Source organism: Terrapene triunguis (assembly GCF_002925995.2). NCBI lineage: Eukaryota > Metazoa > Chordata > Testudines > Emydidae > Terrapene > Terrapene triunguis. The sequence continues at coordinate 32,219,606 of NW_020664439.1, read as the reverse complement.
CCATTCAGTGTGTTTGATTATTCAACAAGGGGAAGCTTCAGAAATAAATCATATTCACTCACCTGTTATTGATGCATTCCTCTCATGTAGTATACCATTATTGTGTCAGAAATCCTTGCGAACTCTTAGAACCTAATTAGAGATAACAGGGGTTATTAGCCATGCAGCATTTAACCACTGTTTCTTTATTAAAATGTCTTCTTTTCCCTTTATTCCAGGTCATTGCTCCAGAGAACTGTGAGGCATAATATTTTTAGCATTCAGATCTCAGAGATATATCATTTAATCATCTAAACAGAAGTTTTCCCTTAAAAAGGAGTACCCACTCTTACACATGAAATAATATAAGTATGGACTTTTATACCCTAAGTAGGAATCAAACAGCAAACTCTGTACTGTATCAAAACATGACCTCCTTCCATTTTACTAAGTTTTGTACATAACATATTACAAAACTGTAAGAGACTAGTAATCTTGTTTGGTTTATGGGGAAATAAAATACGTCATGTACATCACGCTGTTTTCAGGGTTTCAGAGTGCAAAAATAGGTCAGGTGACACCAAAATATGGTACACAACAGCCACATGACACCGCAAAACAATTTTTAATAAACATTATAGAACCAGTATTCAAAAGAGAGAAATTAAGAGTTGTAAAATGTTAGAGTACGTGTGATGAAACGCAAAGATGTATACACTTTTGCAAACTGTTTATGATCAGTCCTATTAATCCATTTTTATTGGGACATTGTAAGTTTAGTGCATTTTAAACAAACATGTCACCAGCAACACACTAGAATATTTAAGATGAAAGAATTTTTAAAATTCAGCTGCCTTTTGACTCTTTATAGCCTGAAATAAATGGTGGTAGTGGAATCATTAATCTGGGAGCAATAACTTTGGTAAAGCAGTTCTTAAGTGCTTTCCTCTGCAACCTGGCTTGATTTTTATTTTATTTTGCTAGGTCTGTGACCCCTTGTGATGTCCCCACTTTGAGTATGCTATCTCTCAAGCTTGGACATAAAGATCATTTAAGCCAGTTCCACATTTAGGTTATCCAAGGTGCAATGTTTAGACAGCAAAATTCTTAAAAACAACTTTCTGTTGGATTGTCTTTTAATGCATGGAAACATGTCAAAGGTCTGAGGGTTTGTAAAAGTTTGTTTTTACAAAAATGTATACTTGAGGCCAAATTCAACTGACAATGTCCCTTTAAAATCAAAGAAAAGTTGAATAAGGTAAATTGTCCTTACCTATAGTATAAGAAAAAATGAATAAGCCAAAGAACCATTACAATAATGTTGCAATTAATACACATATGTCACTTGGGATCGAACATGCTTCTATATCAGGGGTCGGCAACCTTTCAGAAGTGGTGTGCCGAGTCTTCATTTATTCACTCTAATTTAAGGTTTCGCGTGCCAGTAATACATTTTAACGTTTTTAGAAGGTCTCTTTCTATAAGTCTATATTATATAACTAAACTATTGTATGTAAAGTAAACAAGGTTTTCAAAACGTTTAAGAAGCGTCATTTAAAATTTAATTTAAATGCTGATCTTATGCCACCAGCCTGCTCAGCTCGCTGCCAGCCTGGGGTTCTGTTCACCTAGGCCAGCAGCGGGCTGATCAGGGCCTGCGGCCGGGATCCCAGACCTGGGTGGGGGGGTGTTTCAGGGGTCAGGGCAGAGGGCTGGGGGTTCAGGACAGAAGGCTGGGGTGTGTGGGGAGGTCAGAGATCAGGGCAGAGGGCTGGGGGCTGTGGGGGATGCAGGGCAGAAGGCTGGGGTGCTCAGCTCGTGGGGGTGCTCCCAGCCCCCTGCCTTGAGCGGCTCATGGCAGGGGGCTGGAAGGGATATGCCCTGTTCCACCCCCTCCCCCAGGCTCCGTCCCTACCTCTCTCTGCGTCCTCTACAGAACTGTGTGCACGCTGCCGCTCTTCCCCCCTCCCTCTCGCTAGGGCCATCAGCTGATTGGCGCAGGAAAGGAGAGGAGGAGGGGCAGGAAAGAAGTGGGGGAGGGGGGAAGCTTGGCTGCAGGAGGACCAAGCTTCTGCCTCCTGCCCCCCGCAGGGGAGAGTGGTGGATGGGGGGAGCTGAGGGCTGGGACCATGGAAGGGAGCTGAGTGCCACTCAAAATTGGCTCGCGTGCCGTGTTTGGCACGCATGCTGTAGGTTGCCGACCCCTGTTCTATATGATACAAACAACTGATGGTGATAGGGTCATGTTGCACTAAAGAATATATCAATCAGTGTACCCCTGCTATGGACTTTAGTCCAGCTATGGGCTTGATCTTGAGAGGTGCTCAGCCCTCAACTGACAATGTTGTTACTAGAAATCGAGATTATTCAGCACCTTAGACCAGGGGTTCTCAAACTCGGGGTCATGACCCCTCAGGGGGTCGCAAGGTTATAATGGGGGGGAGGGGGTCGCAAGGTGTCAGCCTCCACCCCAAACCCCGCTTCGCCTCCAGTATTTATAATAGTGTTAAATGTAAAAAAATGTATTTAATTTATAATGGGGGGGGGGGTCACACACAGAGGCTTGCTGTGTGAAAGGGGTCACCAATAAAAAAGTTTGAGAACCACTGTCTTAGACTTTATAGCCCTGATTGAGCAAAGCTTTAAATTAAAGCACTCAAGTCTTTCATATGAGGCCTGATCCAAAACCCACTGAAGTCAATGGGCTTTTTTGGTTTACTACATTAATCATTTTAGGGGTAATTTTGTAAACTGAGATATCGTAATGAAGTTTGATATCCTTAGCAATCAACATTGACCTATACTGACACAGAAGAACTCTACTCCCATGCACAGCATTGAGGGAAGCAAATGAATAGTAACTGCATGTAAATCAAGCCATGGGAACAGCACAGACGGGAAAGGCAGACATGTGGTTTACTTCCCACACAGCACAGCTGCTAGCTCTTCCATACTAGCTTTGTGCCTTCCACAGTGTGTGCAGAAAAACAGAAATAGCCTGCCAGAACAGAGGGTCAGGAAGCCAGCACTGTATGTGACATGATCCCATATCCCCAAGTCATGTGGCTGGCTAATTGCTTTCTATGATAGGTTAAGATGATAGAGTTAGCATTACCGTGTATTCCCTACTCTGTCAAACCCATCAAAGGCTTGCCCCAGACACAACAGGAAGACAAGTCACCAGGAATATGGTTTAACTAGGCCTCAGCTTTATTACTAACATATTTGGGAACTATCCAGCAATAAACTCACCCAGAGCAGTTCATCCTTCCTTTATAATATTTATCACCTGGAGCAGAACTGCTGTCAGCCCCCCAAGCCAGGTAACCTAGTCCCAGAACCAATCCTGGGACCCCACCACCCTCCTTCATTTGACCATTAAGGGGGTAGGGAGCGGGGGTTGTCTCCTCACTGTACCAGCCATTAGGAGTCCAAACCCATTCCCCAATCTTGAGGAAATGTCTTCTTCTAATCTGCTTCCAATTCTGGTTTATCTTGGAACTGGTGCATCTATTAAATGAGTACCTGCACTGGGCACCTGCCACTAGGAGGCACCAGCAATTTACTTGGTTGACTTCCTCACGCCACTACTGGATTCCCAGATTATTACTCATCCCTTCTCTAATAGTGTCCACCGTCAGATCCACTCGCTAGTTGGAGAGGTCTTCTGCCTCTTCCTGGAATAACTCTAGCAGTGGATATGCAATTTCACGATAAGCAATCATCAGCCTTTTCCACTCACATAGTTTAGCCACTGCTGATTTACCCCTCTCACATGGCCTTGTCTATTCACAAAGACTTTGAGGCTTCCTTGCCAGACCCTCTGTGTATGCAGCTTCTCAAACCAGGTTACAATTACCCCCGGGGAAAGGACCTGACTCCAGCCACACCAACTCTTGTGATCCATTCACTTGAGCCTGAAGAAAGGGATAAACAGAAAGAATTTAGCAGAAAGCCACTGAACTATCCTCCCCAACAGGGGACTCTTTTATTCATTAGGGTGGCACCACTGATGGGAATAACCCATTGAGCTCCTGTGCCAAGCTGTGATGTGGAGGTAACCACTCCAATCTTGAACAAATATAATCCCAGTTCACCAGGGGAACTTCAGCAATAGGCACTCATTGAGATTGCCATGAACTGAAATTTCATTTTCTGAGGTAACTCTCTTCCCTGTGGAGGGGAAAAAAAAAAGCCCTAGGCAAATCTGTATTGCATGACTGGGTACATATCAGCCTCTCCACACTACGTAGTACTATGACTTAACTCACCATCCCACAACTCATTTGTTGACTGTCAGAGTCAGGGTGTTAGATCTCTCCCTTCACATTGCAGATCTCTAACTCCAAGACCATATCTAAATATTCCTCTGCTGACCCTTTATTACCCCTTATAAAAACCAACAGTCTAACTAAAAAACAATACCTAGTATCCACATGGAAAGTATGCTGCTCAGTAAATAAGCCAGTGCAGGAGGGGGACAGCTTAGAGATATACATTATTCACTTGTATGTATCAAAGCCATTAGCTGAGAACAGGGTGGGGGGAAACATTTAAATTTTTTTTATCTGGATTGTTTAAATGCAAATATTGCTCTCATTTTCATGAAATTTTACAGCCTTTTCCACGATAAAGCTAAATACATATAATTCTGATATTTCTTCCTATTGATTTTACTTTTTTAAGCTGTGACAAATAGGCCAGCCTATGACCTACTTCAAATGAGTGTACAAGTGCACTTGGTATACATTATGTTGACTAGCCTGTAATGTCAAATGGGTCTTTCCTTTGGTCTCATTTTGTAGTAACTACAGTTTCTTTGATTTCCTGGCTCCCAGGCATTTTTGAAGGAATTCTTCCTATCTTCCAAAAATTCTACACATTCCATTTATTGGCTTCTCAAAACAACAAAGTTATTTGTATTGCACTTGACAGAATTTATTTTTTTTTGGATGCTGCAGAAATTATACAAAAGTATAATAAGTGCTTTTAAAAATCTATCCTCTTAAATGCTTCACACTCCAGACAGGAACATTAAGTCTCCTCATATAGGTTTGCATTCATTGAATGCAGTTATAGTACCTATTTTCCAATTTTACGGTCCACTGCATCCCACAAAATATGATTTGTGGGATTGCACCAAGCCAATCCATGTACATGTACAACTTTCCTCAGTTCACTAATGCTTTGATATATAGCCTAAATGAAATATTTCATTTGACTCTCTCAGGATTGCAGTGCCCCAGAGTTAAACCTTAAAGAAGTCATGTAGCTAATTTTACTATAAACATTTCTTTTTAAACCCTGTTTCTTGCTGATATACATTAATTTGCACATTATTGGTTCTGATCAGTCTCACAGAAGTGCAAATTGAGATTTTCAGTTCACTCAAATCTTCAATAATTTTGAAAGTTCTGTTTTTACATTGACTCAAAGCCCTAACATCAATGTACTAAAAATCAAAGCAGCACTACATGGCCCTTCTTCCCTTCCCTACCATTGGCTCAAACATATTATATGGGGACTTAGGAGACTCATTCAAAACAGATTATTAGTTTTAAACCCCCTTTCAGCACCCAGAAATGTTGCACTAGCCTATAAGAATCCAGATAACTGGAAATGAAGAAAATAGACAAACCCTGTTATCACTCCATTTTGATCAGTCAGATCACACTTTTGATGAATGAACCAAAGTGATTATTTTGTACTCTACATAGAAAATTGGTTTATATTCTAGACTGAATGATCAGTGTGGCCTTCGAGTTTAATGTCAAAATTACTTTAACTCACAAGGAACACTCTTCCTCTTAACAGATACCTCCTTATTTCCTCATCCCAATTTCTTTATAATTATTCAAATGTCAATCCCCCTAGTTTATTAATTAAACATTAGAATAATGTAGACTGAACTTCTTTTAACCCCTTTGCTAACAAATACATCACATTACAGTTGCTTGAAAAATGTAAAGTTAGCCCTCGGTGTTACAATAGTTCCATTCTGTTTTTAAAGAAGTTCCAATTATTTTCTTTTCTTATCTGGCTCTTTTGTAGCTTAACAAATCATCTTTTCCCCAAAGGCCAATTTCCAGTTTTTGATGCATGCACAGTGCTCCCAGTAGGATTTCACGGAGATCCCCCATTTGTACATCCAATAGTGGAATGTGGCCCTTCTTATATCCCATTTATGCACAGACTCTTGTAGTATCAAAATATAGGCACCTCAGAATCCTCTATACTCCACTGATTCATCTCTAAAATCCTTCCCAAATACTCAGAAGAACACACAGAGATCTGTATTTTATATCATAAAGTAATTTTAGGATGAAAAAGAGCAAAAAATCATCCAGTCCAATGTCGTTATACAGAATATAAATTATATATGAAAGTCTGCCCTCCTGCTTTCTGACTATTCCTTGAATCTTCCTCGTTACCCCTTGAAAAACAAACAAACAAAATCGGAGTCCACATTCAGCTCCCATTTGCAAAGATGAATCTCCTATTGCACCCTTGAGCCTAGAGCAGGAGTTAGCCCAAGTTTCTCCAGAACATATTTAGAATCTTTGTTTCAAACACTTATAACAACAACATAATCATATTATAACATAGTCTTTTGCCTTTGAAAGAAATAAAATCCTGAGTGCTTGTATAAGACTGTTGTCTTCTGCAGTCCTTTGATCTACCACCTGTATGTATAGCTATAAAATCTTGCTATAATAAGGTGAGATGAATTACACACAATTTAAAATACAGTCTGACTGTCGCTAAATCGATACCCCCTTAGCATAGTACTAAAAATAAATCCCTCTAAGTAATATCCACTTTCTGTATTTCTACATAGAATCATTTTTAATGCCATTGAGCATTATGCCAAAGGTTTTATTTTCATTCTCTCCTCCAGAGTCCCAGATGTTTCTCCTGCTGGAATATTTTGTAGCATATGAGCGCTGACATTACTGTTTATTTCCTGTCTCTATTTTCACCTCATATTTCTCTACAGTTAATTGCATAAGTCACTTATCTGCTTGTCTCCTAGCAGACCCAACAAATTCTCAATTCCATCCCACCCCACCCGCCATCTGCTTCCTCCTTTGCACTCATAGTCCAATGTCAAGCATCCGAGCAGTTAATCAGCAGTAAATTTCCTCTCCCAAATATATGCTCCTTTCTGCAGGTCATTGATATAGAACAAAGTGAAGGCAACTGGTTCTAATTCTGAACTTTGTCACATCCCCACCTCCTTTCTGTATGATCTGCTTCCACTTATTTTGTCTTTCCTACCAAACCCAGTTCTTTGTCTGCTCAATTAGTTTCTCTCTTTCCATGTTTGGGGGTCATGTAGTTACTATGTATTACCATGCTAATTTAAAAACATGCAGATGAACTATATCAAAAACTTACCATGTGTCAATTTTTTGTTGCTTACTTAAAAAAAAAAGTTTGTTTATTAGGAATGACCTGCTGTAAATGCATTTCTGGATGTGATTAGTTTAATCATAATTGTGAAGATGTTCCCTGCCTTCTGTGCTTTTTAAGAATTTCTGGTATCACAACTTATGTCAAGCGTTCACTTTTTTCAAAATCTGAATCCGGATATTTTAATAGTTTTCCAACAGTAATTTTTAGATCTTCTTTCCTAACAAGACCTTGTTTTTTTTAATCACTTTTAGTTTTATTCCCACTGGGAATTTTAGGTCAAATTCTAGTCTTTGTTGCTCATCTTCCTTCTAAACACAGATAAAGAATTCATTTTTTCTTTTCTTTTCTTAAGCAATGCCTACCTTTCTGTCTATAAATGTCACTTGCCATTTTTAGGAGGCCCTACTGCTTCCTTCACTGACTTCTTAGTTACGTTCTTGAAATACAACCTTTTTTTAACATTCTGCCTTTGGTTCTGTGCTGTAGCTTTATGTTTCTTACCATCTGCTATACTATTTCTTTCCTCCTCATTCCAGATTTCCATTTCTCTTCTGTACCTGGGTGTTGGGTTTGGATTAAAATTGACACAAACTCATCATTTGCTTAAAAAACAAAGAAAATAGAGAAAAATAAAATAACCGACAAGCCAAAAACATTGTTTATCCCTCACTTGACTCTCACTTAAAGTACATTTTGCACATTATTACCTCTTGATATTGCTTTGACTCCTAGATGGCACATAAACATTAGATATTCATTAACGTATCTTTTACAAAAAATATCTGTTGCCCTTCTCTATCTCCTTCCTCCTACTACTCTATCCCCCTAAATATTTTCAGTTTTTCTAAAATTTGTTCGACTGAAATTCAATATCTATATTCTATTTGATAATAAATACGTAAACACTTTTCCATCCTCAGAGTATTTTACAAATATTAGCTATTTAATTGCCACATTATGCCTTTGATGTAGGTACAGAAGAAGATAATAAAAAGTCAGCACTTGCTATTACTACACAGGTACCAAAGGCACCTCCTATATTAGATATAGCAGAAATCTCTGAGGGTATGTTTACACAACCGTTAGTGTACCTCCCAACCTGAACAGACAAACGGGCTAGCTCTGCTCAAACTAGAGAGTAAAAATAGAGGTGTGGACATTCTGGCAAGGGTGATGGCACAGGCTAGCCACTGGAGTATAGATCCAGGTGGCTGGATGGGCTTGTTCTCAGACAGCTAGCCTGTGCTGCCACATTCATAGTGTTACGTTTAGCCCACTAGCTTGAACAGAGCTAATGCTTGTCTGTATACTGGGGCTGGGAAGCATGCGTCCAGGTATGCGTTGGTGGTTCTCTGAATACATTGACCTGTTCATGGTGGATGGGACTCTGTTCTGAAAGATTTTCCTCTGGATTTCTAGAAGGATAAAAGACAGAATAAAAACACTACTGCTATGCCCACTAATGGTCAGCCAATGTGAAGGTGCCAAAATACTCAAGACCTTGATTATAATTAAATTTGGTCTCCGTTTTTAAATCTTTCAGCCAACAACAAATTAATTACACTGAAAATTGCTTCAACAACTTTAAATCAAGAATATGGATTTAAGTGAAAATTATTTTGGAAAATGTCATTTCTAGAAGTATAGTGCCAAACTCAGACCTTCTTTGAATCCACTTAAAGCCGCTGGAGTAATGCCAAGGATGAATTTGCCCCCATTTTGTTTAAAACAGAGTTCTAGGAACTTTTAGTTTCAGTTCTTAAAGTTTTCTGCTGAATAACCTGAAAGTTGATTCCCGACAAGGCAACACAATCCCATGCTGAGATATAAAAGACTAAAGAAGGACAGATACTTAAAGAAAAATAACTTTTCATACAAAGTTATCTAGGTGCCACAAAGATTACTGTCTTAGTTTGAAAAAAATCTTACACAATTCAAGTAGCTTACTCGCTGCAGAAATTAATAAGTTATGAAGAGTAAACAACTTAAACAGTGAAAAGCAAGTCATTTTCTGGTACAAAAAATTCCTAAATCAGATCTGTACAGGCCTCAGAAACAAATTCCTATTTTTGGCCTTCTGTGTTGTAGCTATCTGTATTTAGGGGTGTCTGAGTGACTTTTATCAACAAATACACCCAGGAATGTGAAAGACCATGAAATATTTCTCCTGCTAACTAATTCTGCCATTATCAGGATGCACAGTTCTTCAGGCCTCAGAGTAGCCATCCAACTGCTCTCCTCATCCTTTCCCCTTCCCAATTGCTGGGAACATAATAGTAGATGATGTTAATTTAGCACCAGTGGCCTTCCAACCTCTAACACCGAGCAGAAATATCTGGAACCATTCCCCAACTTCCCTCCCAGACTAGCACATGGACAGCTAACACGGCTTTAAGCATACCGGCCTGCATCTTAACAGGGTTTTCCAATCGTGTTCAGCTAACCTGAATGAGTTTAAATAATTGAAAACACACACTCTTTTTGAAAACACACACTCCAAGACAGGGCTTGTTTGGTTAGTCACCATTTCAATCAACCTCCTTAAGGAAGCAATATGGAAATATTAGACTTTAAATAGAAATATTTTGCCAGTTTATTAGGTTTCTGAGAGGACATTACTTGAGTCAGTATTGCACAATTTTAAAATTCATGGTAACTTCTCCAAATATAGGATTTCTGTTTATCATCCTGAAATCATCTGGTCAAGCTGATCTGCAGTTATATCAGGAATTCATACATGGCCTTTTTAGGATTTCTGTTTATCTATGAAAACAGTATAGAGCATCTGACTTAATTCCTTTATCACAGTAGTGGCTATTTCGCAAGTCAAATTAGTTCCTGTTAGATTGTAAACTCATTGGGACAGGGGACTGTCTTTGTGTTTTGTGTTTCTACAGTGCCTGGCACAATGGGGTCCTGTTTCATCACTAGGATCCTAGACACTATGGTAATGCAAATAACCCATAATAATAATTAATAAAATAATTTATGGCAAAATCCCTTAAATTGCTTTTCACCGGAACATCTTCATCTTCTTGCAGTTCAGGAGAATAGCTTTAACAACAACAAATGCTTCCCAAATGCTGTAGTTGATTAAATAAAATAACCTGTCTGCAAATTATGAACAACAACTTTTAAAACATGGAATCTACTTTGTATATGCAAATATAGTACACATTCAGTTCATTTCCCCCTTTCCTCCTGTAGGTGGCTACAACAATTTCTTTCTTGGAAGTTCTTCAGTCTGGGGTCCTATAATCCTTCATAATAGTTGTCTGTACTTCAGCCCTTGCAGCCCATTCACTAAAATAAATGATTTCATTTTTCCCAGTATGTGCAGAAACAATACTTTTTCAGAAAGAAATACGTCTGTAAGACTATAAGCTTTTGGAAATTCTCACTAGAAGAAAATGTATTAAAATCCTCAGAGCTAAGATCACTTATACAGAAAGAGAAAGAAAGATTCATAACAGCCTCTGTCTCATACCATATATAGATCCTTTGCCTATAAGGATCTAAAGGGACATCTCAACAGGCAGGAACCAGGTCAAGACTAGCACACTTTCTATTCAGAATCTGCTTCAGAAGGAACACAAAAATAACTATAGTGCTGTAGCTATCGTGTACTACCTGCTGGGAAATTAGAACTGGAATGATATGAAATGATTTTGTATTAGGCTGGGTAATTAAAACAACAGATAAATTGATAAAATTTAATAAATTAATTATTCTTGTTACTGATATACTGCACAATCCTGCAAAGCTTTACTCATCAGAGTAAGAAATACATGCATGAGTAAAGGTTTGCAGGATCAGCCCACACTTTGGTTTATTTAATGGTTATTGTAGAGGTGATGTTATACCCCAGTTCAGATCCCTGAACATACCTGCTAAGTAAACTAGTAAAGGCAGTACAGGTACAATACTTTACTAGCTCAAATCTGGAATAAAAAACTGCAATATAATCTGGTTTATGAAAATATGACCTGGATCTTTTGGCAAATTAGAGATTATTTCATATAAAATAAAAACAAGCAACTCCCTATGCTACATTTCTTAGACCATCTGTGTTCCTTACATGTCTCCCCTTTTAGACTTTAGGGCAGGCATGTTCTTTATCATCGTGTCTTGTACAGCACTACAAATATAAACTGTGCTTAGCAAAACAACAAAATCCATACACTTCAAGAAAATGTCTAATATTCACAGGCACAGTTCTGAAAGCTATCCAAGAATGTTGAGGGAAACCCTGGCCCCACTGAAGTCAATGGCAAAACTCCCATTGATTTGAATGGTACCACAAGTTCACAGGGAGATTTTTCTCCCCAGGATAATTATTATTATTTTTAGTAGTAGTAGTAGTATAGTGGAAGAATAGTTGCACCTAGAACCACCTATCATGGAGCAGGAACAAAGAAACAGTCCTTGTCCAAAAAAGTTTATAATCTAAAACAAGAGACAACAGATGGATACAGACAGATGGGGGAGTACAAAAAAACAATGAGACAAATATGGTCAGCATGGTATGCTGTGGTCTCAGTACAACAGCAACCTAACCATTGTCTGTGTTTGTGTAGGCCTCATCTCAAAGCAGAGTTTTAAGGAGGGTTTTGAAGGAGGATCATTAGTTAGTGTAACATGTGTCTGCGTAGAAATATATATTAAAAAAAGATCATTTGATGAAAATACACATTTAAAAAGGAATTGGTCATAAATAAATGTTTCAAGCAATAAAACAATGCAAAGGTTGCTGGTTAAGTGACTAACCCAAAACCCACTGAAATCAAAGGGTTCAATGGGTTTTGGATCAGGCCCTAAGGAAAATAATCTATTTATTTCACGTTTCAGAATAGCAGCTGTGTTAGTCTGTATCCGCAAAAAGAACAGGAGTACTTATGGCACCTTAGAGACTAACAAATTTATTTGAGCATAAACTTTCGTGGGCTACAGCCCACTTCATCGGATGCATAGAATGGAACATATAGTAAGAAGATATATATACACATACAGAGAACATGAAAAGGTGGAAGTTGCCATACCAACTTTAAGAGGCTAATTAATGCAAATGAGCTATTATCAGCCGGACAAAAAAAACCTTTTGTAGTGATAATCCTTTTTGTCAACTGTCTGAAATGGGCCATCTTGATTATCACTACAAAAGTTTTTTTTTTCTCCTGCTGATACTAGCTCATCTTAATTAATTAGCCTCTTAGAGTTGGTATGGCAACTTCCACCTTTTCATGTTCTCTCTCTCTGTGTGTGTGTGTGTGTGTGTGTGTGTGTGTGTGTGTGTGTGTGTGT
>NW_020664439.1:32191650-32206900 GCF_002925995.2 Terrapene triunguis | reverse complement strand
TGTGTGTGTGTGTGTGTGTGTGTGTGTGTGTGTGTGTGTGTGTGTGTGTGTGTATCTTCTTACTATCTGTTCCATTCTATGCATCCGATGAAGTGGGCTGTAGTCCACGAAAGCTTATGCTCAAATAAATTTGTTAGCCTCTATGGTGCCACAAGTACTCCTAATCTGTTTATTGAAACTGTTTATACCTTTAATCCCTTACAAGTTCATAGCAGAAATGTGCAGGGAATAAAATCACTGTTACTAGTTTCTATCCATGGATATTTTTTTTATTACTCTGACCCATTGTGGCAGCGTGTTATTTATTTCTTAGAGATGCCATTCAATTAGACTATAGATCTATATGGTAAGAAGCACACAAACTGAATTGTTAGAAAACTCTAAAGATTTGCAACCGTGACTCACATTTTAAACAAAAGTAAAAAGCAGGAGATTTAGTCTTGAAATGTGTTTCCCAATAATAATAATTTTAAAAAGCATATAAGGCCAGAGCCCTAAGGAAATAAAAGAAAATCCCTACATAACACCCTCAGCCAGGGTTGTCCTTCCAGTAGTATCAGATCCCTGGTGATAATAGCAATTAGAATACTACTTAGCATTTACACAAGGCAGACAGTGCTAAAACCTGAGGGGTTTGTGAGAACAGCTCCTATCTGCTTCCCTGGATATGTTTTTGGGTTTTTATGCAATCCTAGTGCTATAAAAAAAAATACCAGGCCTGGGACTCATAATTTTTCGACTGGTTGGAGGTGTAGTGTAGAAAATTTTATGCTGAATTAAGAGATGTATACATTTGGACATGGAAACATTCATAAGAGGCTTTCAAAGATAAAATGGAGGCTTCTGCACAGTTTTAAGGCCTGTTCCTGGTGCCAGTGAAGTCAATTTCAATTGTATGCTATGGGGGCATTAGAAAGCCTTAACAGTGGTTAAGCAAAACAACAGTGCTATACAACAGGGCTGATGCCAGCCCAAAATTCTGAGATACCAAAACTGAATGGGCTTTGCCTAATAAACATTTTTATGGACACATCCATCATAAAGATACAATATCTTTTTAAAGCCTTATCCTTGTAATACAACACACGTTCTCTATTTTAAATCTCTCTTCATACTAATGATTCTCTAGGTACATCTTACTTGATCTGTTTTACTTTCCCCCCAAGCTTTCACCCTTTCATCCCAGTGGCAATATCTTTCCTTCCGCTCTCATAACAATCCATACTTACTCCAGACAGCAGGAAAGATTTTTCAAAAGTACAAATATCAGTTAGACACCTGACTCCCAGTCTTCCCCCTGCATCCATTGTATCCATCTAGGAAATTCATTACAAAATAAAATTCAAAGGCAAGAGTAGAAGTAACTGGTATTGATGCTAGGGATGAACGCTGGTATCCCGATCCTGCCAACAGATTTTACACCATACAAAGTTATGGAACTTCTTTAGATACATCAGCATTGATCAATGTTCATTTTTGCAGAGGTCAAAACATGCATGAGCAACATTTCAATGAGGTTTCCACAAACCTTTGAAGAGATCACTTGCATTGCTCATTGAGAAGCAACTCATAAATCTTTCAAGGTGAGATTTAATAACTGCCTTACTAGATTATGTAGGTAAAGGCATGCCATCAATCAGACCAAAAGAGGAAAGCAGAAGCATTGGTGTTGGGATGCTTTTTTCCCCACAAGACACACGTGTGAACTCTTTGCTTTACTAAGTACCATATCTTATCTGCTGAGGGTAACATCATGAGGGTGATTTTTAAGCATGGATTTTAGAAATGCAATCTTAGCAATTACATGGTCTCTTGTAAAGGCAGGAAGAGGAAGTTTGTTTTTGGAAATAATAGTTAAAAGTCAACTTTTATAAATCACTCTGTCCCTCCTATATAGGGGCCCCAGCCAACTTTACCCTGCAAGTGTGGTGCAGACTGTGAACGAGGGGCATATGTCTGTATCAGATACTGTAGTCCATTATTATACCCTTCCATTTTGGTTGCTGGACTGAAAAAAAAAAATACAGCCTGATCTTGATAAGGCCAATTTATTCCAGACACTGCCTTGCTAGGGAGGGGTGTGGGACACCTTAAAGGGAATGATCAATGAAACAGCCATAAGCTTTTAATGCCTCTCAATGACTGGCCCACCTCATGTAGACAATGGTTTTCTTCATGTGGGACTCACATGGCTGTTAGTTGGAATTTCCAAATTGACACCTAGCAGAGGTCAGAGATACTATTTAATGGGGATACTCTCTCTGGAAGGGGGACTGTCCTCCACTACATGCCAGAAGTCCAGGCTGGAGAGAGAGAGAGAGAGAGAGAGAGTGAAGATAGGACTGTTTGTTATTATACAAAGACCTGTAGATATCCAGTGCTTTCTTAAGTGAGTAAAAGTAACTGTGGTTCAGGAATTTCTTTTTAAAACCTGTATATCTTGCCATAGAATCATAGAATATCAGGGTTGGAAGGGACATCAGGAGGTCATCTAGTCCAACCCCCTGCTCAAAGCAGGACCAATCCCCAACTAAATCATCTCAGCCAGGGCTTTGTCAAGCCTGACCTTAAAAACCTCTAAGGAAGGAGATTCCACCAACTCCCTAGGTAACCCATTCCAGTGCTTCACCACCCTCCTAGTGAAAAGGTTTTTCCAAATATCCAACCTAGACCTCCCCAACTGCAACTTGAGACCATCACTCCTTGTTCTGTCATCTGCTACCACTGAGAACAGTCTAGATCCATCCTCTTTGGAACCCCCTTTCAGGTAGTTGAAAGCAGCTATCAAATCCCCCCTCATTCGTCTCTTCTGGAGACTAAATAATCCCAGTTCCCTCAGCCTCTCCTCGTAAGTCATGTGCTCCAGCCCCCTAATCATTTTTGTTGCACGCCGCTAGACTCTTTCCAATTTTTCCACATCCTTCTTGTCGTGTGGGGCCCAAAACTGGACACAGTACTCCAGATGAGGCCTCACCAATACCGAATAGAGGGGAATGATCATGTCCATCGATCTGCTGGCAATGCTCCTACTTATACAACCCAAAATGCTGTTAGCCTTCTTGGCAACAAGGGGCACACTGCTGACTCGTATCCAGCTTCTCGTCCACTGTAACCCCTAGGACCTTTTCTGCAGAACTGCTGCCTAGCCACTCAGTCCCTAGTCTGTAGCAGTGCATGGGATTCTTCCGTCCTAAGTGCAGGACTCTGCACTTGTCCTTGTTGAACCTCATCAGATTTCTTTTGGCCCAATCCTCTAATTTGTCTAGGTCCCTCTGTATCCTCCAGTGTATCTACCACTCCTCCCAGTTTAGTATCATCTGCAAACTTGCTAAGGGTGTAAACCATGCCATCCTTCAGATCATTAATGAAGATATTGAACAAAACCGGCCACAGGACCGACCCTTGGGGCACTCCGCTTGATACTGGTTGCCAAATAGACATGGAGCCATTGATCACTACCCATTGAGCCTGATAATCTAGACAGCTTTCTTTCCACCTTATAGGCCATTCATCCAGCCCATGCTACTTTAACTTGCTGGCAAGAATACCGTGGGAGACCGTATCGGAAGTTTTGCTAAAGTCAAGGAATAACACGTCCACTGCTTTCCCTTCATCCATAGAGCCAGTTATCTCATCATAGAAGGCAATTAAGTTAGTCAGGCACGACTTCCCCTTGGTGAATCCATGCTGACTGTTCCTGATCACTTTCCTCTTCTCTAAGTGCTTCAAAATTGATTCCTTGAGGACCTGCTCCATGATTTTTCCAGGGATTGAGGTGAGGCTAACTCGCCTGTAGTTCCCCAGATCCTCCTCCTTCCCTTTTTTAAAGATGGGCACTACATTAGCCTTTTTCCAGTCATCCAGTACCTCCCCCAATCACCATGAGTTTTCAAAGATAATGGCCAATGGCTCTGCAATCACATCCGCCAGCTCCTTTAGCACCCTTGATGCAGTGCATCTGGCCCCATGGACTTGTGCTCGTCCAGCTTTTCTAAGTAGTCCCAAACCACTTCTTTCTCCACAGAGGGCTGGTCACCTCCTCCCCATACTGTGCTGCCCAGTGCAGTAGTCTGGGAGCTGACCTTGTTTGTGAAGACAAAGGCAAAAAAAGTATTGAGTACATTAGCTTTTTCCACATCCTCAGTCACTAGTTTGCCTCCCCCATTCAGTAAGGGGCCCACACTTTCCCTGACCTTCTTCTTGTTGCTAACATACCTGTAGAAACCCTTCTCGTTACCCTTAACATCCCTTGCTAGCTGCAACTCCAAGTGTGATTTGGCCTTTCTGATTTCACTCCTGCATGCCTGAGCAATATTTGTATACTCCTCCCTGGTCATTTGTCCAATCTTCCACTTCTTGTACGCTTCTTTTTTGCATTTAAGATCAGCAAGGATTTCACTAAGGAGTCTGGTGGCACCTTAAGGACTAACAGATTTATTTGGGCATAAGCTTTCGTGGGTAAAAACCTCACTTCTTCAGATGCATAGAGTGAAAGTTACAGATGCAGGCATTATATACTGACACATGGAGAGAAGGGAGTTACTTCACAAGTGGAGAACCAGTGTTGACAGGGCCAATTCAATCAGGGTGGATGTAGTCCACTCCCAGTAACAGATGAGGAGGTGTCAATTCCAGGAGAGGAAAAGCTGCTTCTGTAATGAGCCAGCCACTCCCAGTCCCTATTCAAACCCAGATTAATGGTGTTAAATTTGCAAATGAATTTTAGTTCTGCTGTTTCTCTTTGAAGCCTGTTTCTGAAGTTTTTTTGTTCAATGATAGTGACTTTTAAATCTGTAATAGAATGACCAGGGAGATTGAAGTGTTCACTTACTGGCTTTTGTATGTTACCATTCCTGATGTGTCCATTTATTCTTTTGCGGAGGGACTGTCCGGTTTGGCCAATGTACATGGCAGAGGGGCATTGCTGGCACATGATGGCATATCTCACATTAGTAGATGTGCAGGTGAATGAGCCCTTGATGGTGTGGCTGATGTGGTTGGGTCCTCTGATGGTGTTGCCAGAGTAGATATGGGGACAGAGTAGGCAACGAGGTTTGCTACAGGGATTGGTTCCTGGGTTGGTGTTTCTGTGGTGTGGTGTGTAGTTGCTGGTGAGTATTTGCTTCAGGTTGGGGGGTTGTCTGTAAGCGAGGACTGGCCTGCCTCCCAAGGTCTGTGAGAGTGAGGGCTCATTTTCCAGGATAGGTTGAAGATCGTGGATAATGCGCTGGAGAGGTTTTAGCTGGGGGCTGTATGTGATGGCCAGTGGTGTTCTGTTATTGTCCTTGTTGGGCCTGTCCTGTAGTAGGTGATTTCTGGGTACCCGTCTTGCTCTGTCAATCTGTTTCCTCACTTCCCCAGGTGGGTATTGTAGTTTTAAGTATGCCTGATAAAGAACTTGTAGGTGTTTGTCTCTGTCTGACGGATTGGAGCAAATTCAGTTGTATCTTAGGGCTTGGCTGTAGACAATGGATCGTGTGACGTGTCTTGGATGGAAGCTGGAGGCATGTAGGTACATATAGCAGTCAGTAGGTTTCCGGTATAGGGTGGTGTTTATGTGTTTTAGGATTTCACTGTTAAGCCAAGCTGGTCGCCAGCCATATTTACTATTCTTTCTACACATCAGGATGGTTTGTCCTGCAACCTCAATAAGGATTCTTTAAAATACAGCCAGCTTTCCTGGACTCCTTTCCCCCTCATGTTGTTCTCCCAGAGGATCCTGCCCATCAGTTCCCTGAGGAAGTCAAAGTCTGCTTTTCTGAAGTCCAGGGTCTGTATTCGGCTGCTCTCCTTTCTTCCTTGTGTCAGGATCCCGAACTCTACCATCTCATGGTCACTGCCTCCCAGGTTCCCATCCACTTTTGCTTCCGCTACTAATTCTTCCCTCTTTGTGAGAAGCAGGTCAAGAAGAGCTCTGTCCCTAGTTGGTTCCTCCAGCACTTGCACCACGAAATTGTCCCCTACACTTTCCAAAAACTTCCTGGATTGTCTGTGCACTGCTGTATTGCTCTTCCAGCAGATATTGGGGTGACTGAAGTCCCCCATGAGAACCAGGGCCTGTGATCTAGTAGCAGCTGTTAACTGCCTGAAGAAAGCCTCGTCCACCTCATCCCCCTGCTCTGGTGGTCTATAGCAGACTCCCACCACGACATCACCCTTGTTGCTCACACTTCTAAACTTAATCCAGAGACACTCAGGTTTTTCTGCAGTTTCATACTGGAGCTCTGAGCAGTCATACTGCTCTCTCACATACAATGCAACTCCCCCACCTTTTCTGCCCTGCCTGTCCTTCCTGAACAGTTTATATCCATCCATGACAGTACTCCAGTCATGTGAGTTATCCCACCAAGTCTCTGTTATTCCAATCACATCATAATTCCTTGACTGTGCCACGACTTCAAGTTCTCCCTGATTGTTTCCCAGGCTTCTTGCATTTGTGTATAGGCACTTAAGATAACTCGCAGATCATCCTGCTTTCTCAGTATGAGGCAGGAGTCCTCCCCTCTTGCGCTCTCCTGCTCGTGCTTCCTCCTAGTATCCCACTTCCCCCAGGGCTTTGGTCTCCTTCCCCTGGTGAACCTAGTTTAAAGCCCTCCTCAGCCATGTTGTCCCTGAAGGGGTTAATCAAGAAACTGAGAGCACCCCAGTGAGCTGGAACTCTGATGGAGCGAACATAAGCAACTGGGTGCATGGGGCCTAAGGCAGTCAAGCTGCGAGGCCCCACTTCCCAAAGGTGGCAGACATGAGGACTGTACCTGGGAATGCGCTTTAAAGACCCAGATCTAGAAATAGTGATCCACTTCTGCTAAGACCAGGTTGGCTTAGGAGCATGTTGGATCCAACGGTTGGGTCCACTAGCAAGAAACTGGTGCCTGTCCAGAATGGGCAACTGAACCAGATTGTGACATGGGACACTCTTGTATAAATAGGCTTCTCAGAGTTTGTTATGTAAATACATATTGACAGATAATATTCATTTATTTTTAAGCTTTTTTATTTTTATAAGCTTAAATATTCACAGTTGCAGAAAATTATGGGGAGGTGTCAAACATTAATGACAATAGATGTTGAGATTCAAAAGATTTATAACCTTAAAAACACAAATTGTTGGGATCATATGTCAAAATAAATAAAAATAAAAAGTTAGATTTAAGATTATTTTGTCTACTGTTAGATTTAAGATACATTTTGATTATCATCGACAGAAATACTTTACATTGGTTTGTGTGTGTGTGTGTGTGTGTGTGTATCACAAACTCAATGTTTATTGACATTTGACAATAAAAATCTAATATTTTCAAGCCGAAATATATTTAATCTGAGATAGACCTAACAGACCCAAAGAAGGCAATTTATTTTCTATCGCAATTGATCAGCTTGGAGCAAGGTAAGATACTAAAGATATTTGTACATTTTGGTAAAAAATGAAACCGTTTTAGAGAAACCTCCCTCATCTGAAAACAATACCATGTTTGGAGATTGAAATATATAATATAGTGAAATATTAAAAATTCTCTCTATTGATGGATTTCACACTCCAGCAGGCTCAGTTTTACAAACACAAAAAGCGGGGGGGGGGGGGGGGGGGAGAAGGAAACCACATACACAGCCCACAGATAAGGACTGATCTAAAAAGTCAGATGGAGACTTGAAAAAATATTCTTAAAGGAAGCAAAACTGAGAATTGACAACACAGCAAATCTCCTTTCAAGATCCCTTACCCTATGTGTTTGTGTCACCATTATATACAGAATTTTTCCACTGTGCGCACTGTTTCTAAATTATATATGCCACGAGGCCTACAAACCAGGAAAAAGTGTTTTGACATATACCACTCAAGTGTGAAAGTAACCTTTAACTTTAATGGTTTATTCAGGAACTATGCTGGTGTTTTTAATTAGCTAATGCTTCACTAAGAGCTGCAGTCCCCAAAAGAACATAATAGTTCCATAAAATGGCTCTGTTTTAATTTCTCTAGTTTTAATGTAGCACACAGTACCCAATTCTACCTCCCAACTGTAATTAGCAAGGATAATTACAAAAGCTGTATGAATAGTAGTTGCAGCTGCTATGATAAGTATGTTTAGTGTAGTCCTATGTACATTAACAATATTACAAAATGTATTATGAAGAAACATTAAGAAGGATTAAGTTCTAGTGCTGATAGATAGATAAAAGTTGTGTGACAGGAATCTGAGTAAGGGCTCAGTACTATACATTTCCCATATTAAAGAGGTAAATATTCAGAAAGCTATAGCCTCCACTTTGTAAGAAGCAGGTAAAAAATATACAGGAAAAGGAACTGGAATTTTGTATCTTATTTTCATGTAAACTTGTAATTCTAAAAAAAAAAATTATAATAAAAATGAACAATTGTCCTTTGAAAAGAAACAGTGTTTCCTACCCTGTAGAGACCCAAAAGGAGCACGGGCTTTTCCAAACCCAGTCTGCTTTCATTACATCTCCTCCTAGGACCCTTCTTTGGAATAATTTTATGGGAGTCTGAGACATATCAGTTATCAAAGGCGGTTGTTGCCATAACAACTAGGGAAATAGTGACCCTCCTCAAGTGTACAAATGAACAAGAGGGAGGGAATGATGAATGGCTGATTATTTCTAATGTCCCAATGTTACTGCTTAGGCAGGAGTATGGGGTAGCAAATGTGCATTGTGCAGGGAGGGAAGGAAATCAGGCTTTTCCAGTTTCCCCATATTTCCTAATAAACAACAAACACGGGAGATCATTCCACACACACACATTAATCAGTAGCTGAAATTTGGTTCAAATTCCCCATGGCATGATTACAAAAGCGGGTTCTGAATAAAGATGAGACACTGAGTACAGTCCCTGTGAAACAGAAAATTCTGACACAATCTTAATGATGCTCTCGCTATTTTGAGACCTTAATAATGTGTTATGATGCAGTGGTAGTGAATGTCAGTTACTGTAGATTAGCACTGCTATGTTGAAAGTAAATGCCTGTTTATCTGCATGCCATCCCAAACGTATTAAAGCAGTGTAGATGACGAACAGCACAATACATGGACAGCTGCTTTCATTTTCATTTCACAAGTAGTAAATCCATATATCAATGTCCTAAGTCAGGGGTTCTCAAACTGGGGGTCGGGACCCCTCAGGTGGTCGCAAGGTTATTACATGGGGGGTCACGAGCTGCCAGCCTCCACCCCAAACCCTGCTTTGCATCCAGCATTTATAATGGTGTTAAATATATTAAAAAGTGATTTATAAGGGGGTTGCACTCAGAGGCTTGCTATGTGAAAGGGGTCACCAGTAGAAAAGTTTGAGAACCACTGTCCTAAGTGTTCATATTAAAGCCAGTGCTGGCAAGAGGACTCTGACTTTCCCCTTTACTCCATTTAGCATGGGGCCTGGAAAATAAGGGCATTTAAGTTTTTTATTTTACAACTCAGTAAAACTTGTACAATTGCATGCTCATTTATTCAGGTCTTTCCCAACGTCTTTGTAGAAGGCAGAGGGAAATAGAGAATAAAGTTACATTCTTAAATTATGCATTAATTAAATTGACTTCCTTAAATGAGGATAACAACTCCTTTTTAATTTTGACATGATGGATAGCCTCAGTTACAGCCAGATGGGTGGCAGAATTCTTTCCAAGCAAAGGATCAATGCTTCAATGGCTGGAGAATTTTGCCTGAGTGCAGGACTTTACCCAGAATGACACTGTACAGACTACACCAAAATATAGGTCCAAAAGCATTTTCTGTTAATTGCCGTAAGCCATTGGACATTATTTTTCTCATTACACAGTAGTCATTCTACTCAAATTCTTTGTGTGGAAGAACAGAAATAGGTCCTGACTGAAGTTTTAATTATAACTGAGACACAGTTAAAATGCAAAAATATATTATTAAAAGAGAGGTTCTTAACAAATATGGAGAAACATAAAAAAATATCCAGCCTTGAGTTAATATCCATACTTACTGCTGAGAGAGAAGTTCCTGGTGTAAATTAGCTTAGCCCTATTGACATCCAGTGAAAGGGGTCCATTGTTCCACCTGTTCATTGGGCGAACTCCCATTGATTCACTAGGAATTCCACATGTGGAGAAATGGCATGATTAAAACTGGGCCTATGCTAGTGACTGAGAGAAAATCCTCAAACAACCTTACATCACAGCTCTGGATGGAACATACAGAAAGCTATGGTTTTCAAGGCCTCAAACTTTCAATAGTTATGAATAAGCCTTAACTAAAAGTGGTGCTACTACCTCCCTATAATAATTTTTCCTATTCTGAGGCCCAAATCATGCCGCTTCTGCCTCTGAAATGGTCCCACTGATCAAGGCAGGGATTGTGTGTTGGGCTGTACAAGGCAGGGGCCGTGCACTCCTTATGCAGAGTTCAGCTCCCTGGAGCCTAATGCACAATAACACAAAGTTTGAGAGGTGGGCTGGGGGAAGGACCAAAAACAATGTGCTGCTATGAAGATCTTCCCGTCTCCTTTCCCAGAGGCGGGGAAGGGTATGGTAGAGGCATGCAGTGCTACTTCAGTCACTGGCTGGAGCCAGTTCACATGTTCATGGGGAGGATTCTTTTCCCCCGTGTATCTATCCACATCCTGGCCCAGCAATCATGCTAGAAACTGTGCAGAGGACTGGGGCCTAAATGCACGCGCGCACACACACACACACACACACACACACACACACACACAGAGTCAAAAAATTATCCAGTACAGTTTTTCAGAACACTATCAGGTGTGCTAATTCTCAGCTGATGTAAATCAGCAAAACTGCACTGATTTTCAGTGAGAGGCCCACTCCTGCATCTGATCCATTTGGGGAACTCCTATTAATTCAATAGGAATTCCACTTGGGGAAGAACTTTAGGATTGAAAATGGACCTATGCCACTAAAAAGTTTGAGAGTCCTCCATGTCTCCTTATGCTGCCTCTTCTGCCAAAGTATGTATTAAGAAGATAGACCTATAAATTTCAGTAGTTTACTAATTTATTTGAAGGAGAGTGCAATGTCTTGCATTGTCTATACTAAATAGGCTTATTCATACTGTCTATCACAGAGCAACTGGATGTACTAAATCTGTATTATACACAGCACTTGAACAGACGAAGGCAATTTTTCCAGAGTTGGCTACCCAGCTGGTTTTTCAGTTCTCATTACATTAAAGGGTCACTGAATGATTGACCTTTCATCATTCAGATATTTGTCTACTAGAATTGTGGCAATGGCTGTGCTGCTGTATTCTACGATGAAGATGAAATAAATATGTTGTGTATAGGACTGATTGTGGTGACTCATGCTCGCCTAGCCATTGCTGCTACCAATGTCACTGTTTCTTCAATCTGTTTTGCACTCAACTGGTAGGCTGTTTCCCCAAGAATAGTGCAGACATTTGTTTGCATATGGCATTGTCTTAGATCACTTCATATCCAAAACTCCAGTAATCTTTGTCTACATTCTATGAAAGTTTCTCTCTCAACACAGGATATGGATGAAGTAATTTTAATACTGCATGTCTTTTCCTAGCAAGCATTTCACTGACTCTGGAGTCTGCGGCCAGCTTCAAAGTCATGCTGTCTGTCAAGACTACTGCAGCAGCACCACCTTTGCATTCAGATTGTGTTCACATTTGTTTGAGCAAAAGGTGCAAGTTTCTGATAAGTGGAATCTCTTAACTAAAGCTCACAATACCATCTCCAGTCTCCTGAGTAACCAACTCACACAGGCAGAGGATAAAGCTAAATTGAATGACACATTCTATCCCACAGTCTCTATTGGCTTTATCCTTGCAGTAGACGGGTGCAAACTGAACAGCTCTATTTTCCCAGGATCCACTGTGATATGGTACTGTACATTTTATTAAATCTGAACTTTCTCCTTAAAGTAATTTGACATGTTTGGGCTCTGCAGCTGAGTCAGGTTTTTCTAACTGAATTGGAGACATCTTATAATTCTGCACCATATTGCCATGCCTACAATTTTCATCATAACTCATACCCTGCTGCACCTCAAAGATTGAACCACCAAAATGAAGAATCCATGAAAAATCATAGTGCAGGAAGCTGCTGAAATAACACATGTGGGAGTCACTGACTTTCACTAACATTTTCTTTCCTTTTAATTTGATCATTCAATAGTTCCCATGTTCGCCAGTTTCTTTACTGTAAAAAAAAAAAAAGATTGGCTCCCATTATTTTAGGCATTGTTTAAACACATACCTGCCCCACACAGCTTCCAGTACCAATAGACAAAGGGTGAAGGGAAACAGAGGCACAGGCAGGTGAAGGGACTTTCCCAAGGGCACCCAGTAAGTTAACGGATGAGCTAAAACTAGAGTCCAAGTCTGCTGACTCTCAGTCCATTGCCCCATACAATGGGGAAGACACTGAAGGAAGTCGAGGCTCAGATTATCTTCAGTGGGATTCTGCTTGTTCCTAGAGAAGGACAGCAGAGGGCTGACAGAATTGTGAGGATAAATAGCTGGCTAAGGGAGTGGTGCTATAAGGAGGGCTTTGGGATGTATGGCCACTGGGAGGCTTTCGGGGACAGACAGCTGTTCTCACGGGATAGACTTCACCTGAGTAGGGAAGGAAATAGACTTCTGGGAGGGAGGCTGGCTCATCTCATCAAAAGGGCTTTAAACTAGGAATTTGGGGGAGATGGTTGGGAGATGTCCAGTTAATCTCCACGCCAGATTCCAACACTGAAAAGGAGGGTGAAGAGATAAGCACAGATACAGGTAGGGGTATGGGATTGGACATAAGGAGGGGGCGGATGGACAGTACGGGGTCCGTACCAAATTGCATAACTAATGGGAGAAAGGATAAACAGCATACAGTAAGATGTTTATACACCAATGCGAGAAGCCTAGGTAACAAAATGGAGGAATTGGAGCTCCTGGTCCAAGAAATGAAACCGGATATCATAGGAATAACCGAAACGTGGTGGAACGGTAGTCATGACTGGAGTACAGGTATGGAAGGGTATGTGCTGTTTAGGAATGACCGGAACAAAGGTAAAGGTGGGGGAGTGGCATTGTATGTCAATAATGAGGTAAACTGTAAAGAAATAATAACTGATGGAATGGATAAGACAGAGTCTGTCTGGGCAATACTCACACTGGGTAAGAGAACTACTAGAGCCTCCCCGGGGATAGTGCTTGGGGTGTGCTATAGACCGCCGGGATCTAGCCTGGATGCGGACAGAGAACTATTTAATGTTTTTAGGGAAGTAAAAACTAATAAGAACTGTGTAATCATGGGGGACTTTAACTTCCCAGATATAGATTGGGGAACAAATGCTAGTAACAATAATAGGGCTCAGATGTTCCTAGACGTGCTAGCAGATGAATTCCTTCATCAAGTAGTAGCTGAACCGACGAGGGGGGATGCCATTTTAGATTTGGTGCTGGTGAGTAGTGAAGACCTCGTTGAGGAAATAGTTGTAGGGGACAACCTTGGCTCGAGTGACCATGAGCTGATTCGGTTTAAACTAAATGGAAGGATTAACAGAATTAAAACTGTGACTAAGGTTTACGATTTCAAAAAGGCCAACTTTAATAAATTAAGGCAACTACTTAGGGAAGTGGATTGGGCACACATATTTAGGGATCTAAAGGCAGATGGCGCATGGGATTATTTCAAGTTGAAGTTGCACGAGCTGTCCGAGGCCTGTATCCCCAGAAAGGGAAAACGGTTAGTAGGCAGGAGATTTAGACCTAGCTGGATGAGCGGGTGTCTCAAAGGGGTGATTAAGAAAAAACAGAAAGCGTACAAAGAATGGAAGAGGGGAGGGATCAGCAAGGAAACCTACCTTATTGAGGTCAGATCATGTAGAGATGCAGTGAGAAAGGCCAAAAGCTGTGTAGAGTTGGACCTTGCGAGGGGAATTAAAACCAATAGTAAGAGGTTTTATAGCCATATAATTAGGAAGAAAACAAAGAAAGAGGAAGTGGGACCGCTGAAGAATGTAGATGGAGTGGAGATTAATGATAATCTAGGCATGGCACAATATCTAAATGAATATTTTGCATCGGTCTTTAATAAGGCTAATGAAGGGCTTAGGAATAGAGGCAGCAGGACAGAGGAGAATATAGGAAGGGGGATTGACATTACCGTATCAGAAGTGGAAGCCAAACTTGAACAGCTAAACGGGACTAAATCGGGCGGACCGGATGATCTTCATCCTAGAATATTGAAGGAACTGGCACGAGAAATTGCAAGCCCCTTAGCGATAATTTTTAATGAATCTGTAAACTCGGGGGTGGTACCGTTGGACTGGAAAATAGCTAATGTGGTTCCTATTTTCAAGAAAGGGAAAAAAAGTGACCCGGGTAACTACAGGCCTGTTAGTTTAACATCTGTAGTATGCAAGGTCTTGGAAAAAATTTTGAAGGAGAAAGTAGTTAAGGACCTAGAGGTGAATGGCAATTGGGACAAATTACAACATGGGTTTACGAAAGGCAGATCGTGCCAAACCAACCTGATCTCCTTCTTTGAGAAAGTAACAGACCTTCTAGATAAAGGAAATGCGGTGGATCTAATATACCTCGATTTTAGTAAAGCGTTTGATACGGTACCGCATGAGGAACTATTGGTTAAATTGGAAAGGATGGGGATCGATAGGAAAATCCAGAGGTGGATAAAGAACTGGTTAAAGGGGAGACTGCAGCGGGTAGTACTGAAAGGTGAACTGTCAGGTTGGAGGGAGGTCACCAGTGGGGTTCCTCAGGGTTCGGTTTTGGGTCCGATTTTATTTAATCTATTTATTACTGACCTCGGAACCAAATGTAGGAGTGGGCTGATAAAGTTTGCTGATGACACAAAGTTGGGAGGTATTGCCAATTCGGAGAAGGATCGGGATATCCTGCAGGGAGACTTGGATGACCTTGTAAATTGGAGTAATAGTAATAGGATGAAATTTAATAGTGAGAAGTGTAAGGTGATGCATTTAGGGATGACTAACAAGAATTTTAGTTATAAGCTGGGGATGCATCGGTTGGAAGTGACGGAGGAGGAGAAGGACCTCGGAGTCCTGGTTGACCGCAGGATGACTATGAATCGGCAATGTGATGTGGCCGTGAAAAAAGCTAATGCGATCTTGGGATGTATTAGGCGAGGTATTTCTAGTAGGGACAAGGAGGTGCTGCTTCCGTTATACAAGGCACTGGTGAGACCTCATTTGGAGTACTGTGTGCAGTTCTGGTCTCCTATGTTTAAAAAGGATGAACTCAAACTGGAACGGGTGCA
>NW_020664439.1:32150239-32191640 GCF_002925995.2 Terrapene triunguis | reverse complement strand
ATGGAGGGAATGGTATAACGGGATTTTAGTCAATTAGGCAATAACGTGCCATCGCTGGTAAAATGAGGGTCCGGCTGGAGAATCTTGCCTATATGCTCGGGGTTCTACTGATCGCCATATTTGGGGTCGGGAAGGAATTTTCCTCCAGGGTAGATTGGCAGAGGCCCTGGAGTTTTTTCGCCTTCCTCCGCAGCATGGGGCAGGGGTCGCAAGCTGCAGGATTCTCTGCGACTTGAAGTCTTTAAATCACGATCTGGAGACTTCAACAGCTGAGTTAAGGGAAAGTGGGTGGGTCAGCTTTTGTGGCCTGCATCATGCAGGAGGTCAGACTAGATGACCATATTGGTCCCTTCTGACCTTAAAGTCTATGAGTCTATGAGAATAGATCATGCTGTCACCTCATATGTACATTAATAATTCTGTGCTTGCCGAAGTCTGAGTGAGAGACAAGCCTCAAAGGAACAATAGTGGGGTATGATTATAATTCATACAAGAAGTTCGAAGAGACTGAAGTTCTCTCACATGTGATGAGGCAGCAAAACAGCTACTTTCTTCATTAGATTGAGTTCAGTGCTTTTCCATTCAGTGGCTCTAGTTGGCCCTTGGCAAATAAATAAATAGTAAAACAGGTAGTTTTAGCTAGTGGCTTGATGGCAATACCCTGCCATTACCATTGCAGCTGAGAAGCTAATTGAAGTATGAATGGCAATGGATGCTGCCGTTGCTGTACAATTTCTAAAAAAAAATAAAAATTGTGTTCTTAAAGCTCACAGACAGATATCAGATAAATGACAAGCTGTCATATAAGTAATGTGACACTAACTAGAATAATGGTCTAGAACTCAAACCAAAATGCTACCCGTCTCATTTAAAATGAGCTGTGCTCTTTCATACATTTTAGGCAGCTTGTTGATATAGTTTGTCAATATTCTCAGTTTAAATGGTCATGTAGAGATATTATTTTTCTGGAGTTAATGTGACATTCCACAACTTCTTCAGATTAATTAATAGCCATTGAGATGGTAGCAGGGTAGAAATAGGCATGATCTTCTCATTAAATCTTGAATAATTGATCCTTCCATGTAAAATCCTCTCACTTTTGCTGAAGGTATTTCAGATATTGTAGCAGGGTCAGAGATCAGATGCTCATGTTTCACTTTTGGGTTTTCTCCCACCAAGAGGTGCTTCTTCCTGGATTCAAATGAGAAGAGTCTTTCTTGGGAACATTCTCCAATATTATCCAGTGATGATCTGTAGGATTACCGTTATGAATTTCTGGAGCCAGATCCTCAGCTGGTGTAATAAAATATAGCAATAGCATAGCTCCATTGAATTCAGCTTCCCTGTCTCTCAGTCCCTTCAAGATCTCCTGCCACTCCTATTACCTCAGTGCCCCATATTCCTAATAACGTAGAGTTTATGAAAAATTAACTAAATTATTGAATGCAGAGGTGCCGACTTTGTGATTTCCCTAGGGGTGCTGGCCCCCCGCTCTGCCCCAGATCCCACCCCCACCCCTTCTCCCAAGCCCCCATGCCCGCCTCTTCCCACTCCCGTTCCACCCCTCCCTGCCCCCACTGGCAGCCCCGCCAATCAGCTCCACCCTCTTCCCCCAGCGCCTCCTGCACACTGCTCAACAGCTGATCACCGGCAGGCGGGAGGCGCTGAAGGGGAGGGGAAGAGCTGATCGGCGGGGTTGCTGGTGGGCGCTGAGCACCCACTATTTCCCCCCCCCCCCATGAGTGCTCCAGTACTGGAGCACCCACGGAATTGGCACCTCTGATTGACCGATCCCAACTCCTCCAGCTACAAACACCATAATGACCTATTGGACGCATGTTGCACTAACATCTTCAACGAACGCTTTTCTAAATAGACAGAAACATTGAGACGGGTAATGCACAACAAAGTCATGGGAGGAGTTTGTATAAGTGCTTCAAGAAATGCCCTTAAACAAGAAAGCAAAAATATCTCTAGCATAGAAGATTATAATCTGGACAGTTGAAGGCATAGATGGGTAGGGGGAAAGAGGATGTCAGAAGCTATAATGAAAAACAAGATATCCCTAGACCAGATTGTGGAATGTTTCAGATACGGATAACAGTTTTGTTTAGAGACATCATTTATTCACTAGAGAAATTAATTTATCTTCTATGAATAGTAATAACACTCTCTCTTTAACACATGAGATTAATGTATGTATCAGCAAAAAGTGCCACAGAATATTTACTCACTGTTTAAAGGTTAATTACAGAGACTATAAGGTATGTTCTAGTGACATTCTTATCCTGAGGTAAAAATCAGTTCATTCTGTACCTGCTGGGCTTATGGTTTATTCGGTTTTAGCATCCTGCGGTGCTTGGTGTGCATTTGGGAAATAAAGCAAACTGCCTTCAGAATAGACTAAACCTTAATGAGAAGCCCATTATTTACTATAAATAAATAAACAAACAAGCCATCTACAGGGTCTCTAAAACATGTGTGTTTGCATCAGGCACATAACTCTGTAAAAGATGTTATCTAATATAACTCTCCCCCTCTTGCTCTAATACAGCTATCACTGTGGTATCTGGAGAGAGATTCCCCCCCCCCCACTGTTTATTTCAAGGAAAGCAAAAACTGTAATTTGCTACATACGTACAAATAGCATACTAGAAAATGTCAGGCATCTGTTGAACTGTGAACAGATGTAGGTCTGGCAAGTATAGTGACAAAGAAACCTTAAGAATATCTTAAAAGGTAAGAGCCTCCTACAACTTTACTAATGGATAGTTGACTTGCTATTTTTGCCACAAAAATTTTGCCCTCTCTTGATTTCAGCTTCATGCTTTTTGGGGGAGTCGAAGTGTGGGAGGTGTGTTAAATAAATAATATACCAAAGAACTGATAATGTTAACTATCAGCTCCATACAAAATGCAGCCAGCATTTTAAACTCACTATCCTTGAAAGATATCCATTATTTTTGTGATTTTACAGCAGCATAAATAAAACCCTTGTATTTCCACAAAGCTTCCATCTTTATTGTGGTTTTATGTATTACTTTAACACTAGGCACTTAAGCTTGAATCTTTATTGGTCTGATCCAAAGCCCAGTGAACTCAATGGGAGTCATTCCAGTTTTGGATTAGGTCCTATGTGAAGCTCAAATAACCTCGACTCGAATTGGCTCTCAGGCTCTTGGCACTTCATATGCAGATCTTCCTTCATGAGGGAAGCAGCTGTTAAATTAGGCAAAATCAAAGAGTAATTTCCTCCATACTTCACAAAATAAATCCATTTTGAAATGTCTTTGGACTTTGATAAGGTGTTTGACTCAAACTTGGTAAGGGATTTCCCATGCCACTTTTTCCTTAATAAAATTAATTAAAGAACTTCTCATGAATGGTGCAGAAAAAATGAATAGGAAAGTGTAATTTACCCCTTCACATAATCCAATGAAATGAATAGGCAGCAGGTTTAAAACAAACAAACATAGTAAAGTATTTTTTTTGAAGATACAATGCACAGTCAACCTGTGGACCTCATTGCTAGGGGATGTTGTAAAGTCCAAAAGTATAACTGGGTTCCAAAAAGAATTAGATAAGTTCACTAGGTCTACCAATGACCCTATGCTCTGGGTTTCCCTAAGCCTCTGACTCCCAGAACCTGGGACTGGATGACAAGGAATGGATCACTTGATAATTGCCCTTTTCTATTCATTCCCTCTGAAGTATCTAGCACTGGCCACTGTCAGAAGACTGGATACTGGTCTAGATGGACCATTGGTCTGATCTACTATGGCCATTCTTATGTTCTCATATGTTAGATTTATCTCTCAGTACAGTGTTAGACTCAAATCTAGCAAAGACTTAGACACACACAATGTTATGGGCTGCGAATAATCTCATTGAAAGTCAGTGGAATAAAGCTAAAAGTGTGTAGATTTTTGTAGGATTATTGCCTTAAAATTAAGAGGTTGTAGTAGTGTAAAGCACCTGAAATCCCTGCTCCACTGGGGGGCCCAGACAGACCAGCACAGACACAAATCAGCCCTGCCTGGAGAGAAGTATGGCCAGATGCCAAGGTTTTGTATTCATTCAGCACATTCCCCAGAAAGCTTTTGCAGGTGGAATGCTTATGGATTTTCAGCCACAGTTTAAATATTTTCTTTTACTTGCAGGGGGGAGAAGGAAGCAAGGGGTTGGGGGTGCAAACAAGATGTGTCCTTTCCCAGGAGTGAATCCCACTACTTAACTTACCTTCCTCCTCAACTGGAGAACTTGGAGGCAAAAGTCAATTGTGCAAGTTTCCCTCTGCTGTTT
The DNA here is from genome assembly GCF_002925995.2 of Terrapene triunguis. NCBI lineage: Eukaryota > Metazoa > Chordata > Testudines > Emydidae > Terrapene > Terrapene triunguis. The sequence continues at coordinate 32,187,338 of NW_020664439.1, read as the reverse complement.
TGTGATGGCAGGATTCAATGATCTCTCAAATGGCTTAACAGCAGCAGTTCATATCAAACTTAGTACTTTGCTGGGGCTTCTGCAGTACTTATGCAAAAGTACACACTTCTGAAACTATACAGCCATTGAACTCTCTCTTTTTCTTGGCTATAAGAATATAGTGCGACCAGGTGGAAGTACAGTAGAACCTCAGAGTTACAAACACCAGAGTTATGAACTGACCAGCCAACCACACACCTCATTTGGAATTGGAAGTATGCAATCAGGCAGCAGCAGAGACAGATACACACTCACAAAAGCAAATAGAGTACAGTACTGTGTTAAACGTAAACTACTAAAAACAAAGGGAATGTGGCATTTTTCTTCTGCATAATAAAGTTTACAAGCTGTATTAAGTCAATGTTCTGTTGTAAACTTTTGAAAAAATTATAACATTTTGTTCAAAGTTATGAACATCCCAGAGTTAATGACATCCATTCATGAGGTGTTCATAACTCTTCAGGTTCTGCTGTACTGGGCAAGGCATGAGATATCAAAATGTTTGAGAGATCTTTCCTTGGAAAGCAATCAGGGGATACTTCTGATGAGCTGTAGGCTATTTACTCATAGCAGCAGCACTCCGGTCTTCAAAAGATATAATGAGAAGACATGCAATTTGTTGGGATATGTATGGGTTAAGTAGAGACCTGGGAAGCTGCTAATGTGCTGCCATGGCATTAGGGGACAAAGGCATAAGAAGGCTGTAGTTCTTGGTTTAATAAATAAGTGGCCATATTTTGCCCTTCCCTGTTGCTTGTAAGAATTGAAAAGTGTTGCAGCTGCATAAGGAATGAGGGGATCTAAAGGATACCTTTGGGTAAAGCAGTGTTATCTCCTCCTCCCTTCCTTTCCCAGCTACATAAACAAGCCTTGGCTTATGGCCCCTTCCTACCTCCCCTGAGAATTGCTGACCAGGGAAATTTGTGGCAACAAATTGTCGCAAAGAAATATATTTTCAAGGTAAAATGCCTGTGTAATATGTGTAATGCTGCACACAATAGATAGGGTGGGTTTACTAACAAAATGGGTGTTTTTATTACTTAGGGTTTTGGGGGTGTTGTAACAGATGTAGGCATGTACATACGAACATAAACAAAAAGAGTGTGCTGTAACTAATTCAGTGCTTACTGGACAATTGGGTCCAGGGGAACAAGTACCGCAACGGAGAAGCCCATCTACTCAAATCCGCCTCTGGATCAGCCTGCTCCTTTTTTTCTTCTTCTAACACAATTGTTTCCAAATGTCCACAAGGTTTGGAATGTGTAATGGGTGCTGATGAATTTTTACTTAACTGTGATAACCATGAACATCAGTGTCATGGTTTTTCTGGCTTTTCTGGTGTTTCAAAGAATCTGTGGTTCTATTTCTTTATGACTATGTTATACTGAACCCCCCCTGCTCGGACTGAAGGCGGGGTTCAAATCCGGGCAGTTCAGTCAGGGACTGACCAGCCAAAGAAGAGGCTGTACCCTTGGAGCTCCCAGGGACAACTCGCGCAGGTGGTCAGGATAGACCTACTATCCAGCAGTAGGAATGAGAGCTGGGAGGAACAGATAGGAGAGACCTGGGCCCAAATACTGGTCCCTAAGAAGTTTCGGCAGCAGGTACTGCAGCTGGCCAACTCTGTAAGGGACATCTCAGGAGGGAAAAGACCTTGGACCGAGTCATGGTCTGATTCTACTGACTGGGGGTGCATGCAGAGGTCAAGGGTTACTGTGCACCCTGCCCTGAGTGTCAACTGTCAGAGGCCCAGAAACCCCCAAAGGCCTTGCTGGTCCCTCTCCCGATAATCAGGACATCATTCAAAAGGATCAGGATGGACCTGGCAGGACCATTAGAAAAGACATGACCAGCTACCAGTATATCTTGGTGATACTGGACTACACTAGACAGTACCCTGAGGCCATATCCCTTCAGTCAGCCATTGCCTGGTACATAGCACCTGAGTTGCTGAAGGTATTTGCGAGGGTCGGGGTGCCTAAAGAGATCCTGACAGATCAAGGGACTAATATGACATCACTAAAATACATTGTCTAGCACCCCCCAATAGATGGACTGGTAGAACATTTTAAGAAGACCTTGAAAGGGAAATTCGTAGCCAGGGACCTGCACTATTGGGACCAACTACTTCCCCCTCTCGTTTGCCATCCACAAAGTACCACAAGCCTCAACAAAGTTCTCCCCATTCAAGCTCCTGTATGGACGTCAGTCCCAGGGCATACAGTACTTCCTCCATGAGACACAGGAGGAACAAGCACCCCTGAAGCACAATGTGGTCCAGTACATGATCCGACTGTGGGAGGACTTGGAGAAGGTAGGAGTGTTCACCCAGGAGAACTTGCAGAAAACCCAGCAGGAACAAGAATGGTCTCATAACAAAGGGGCCCGGACAAGGGAGTTTGCACCCAGGGACCGGGTCCTCCTCCTCCCATTGGCAGAATCAAAACTGATGGTGCAGTGGCAGGGCCCATTTGAAGTAGCGAGAAAACTTGGGGCTCTCAATTATGTGATATTCCACTGCAGAAGATGGAAGGAAACTCAGGTATATCACGTCAACCTGCTCAAAGACTGGGTGCAAACAAGGCAGCCTCCTGACAATGCCAGATCCACCAGAACTAGAGTTGGGTCCCCAAGAGTCTCTGACCACACCTCCAGATCAGTGACAGTGGAGGAAGGACTCCTGCCCTAGCAAGAACAACAGCTTAGACAATTGGCAGAAGCCTTCCAATCAGTGTCTCCTGGGCAGCTAGGTCATACCCACATGAAACAGCAACATATAGGCACAGAGCCAGAGAAGATGATCTGGGAGAACCACCAATGAAGATGTGGGAAAGAGTCCACCAGGAGCTGTAGGCGATGTAAGAAATAGGGGTTGTCAAAGAATCCAAGAGTGACTGGCGGAGCCCCATCATGTTAGTGCTGAAACTCAATGGGTCAACCCATTTGTGCATCGACCTGGGCTGGGGCTATGTTCCAGTGCCTGATGGTTCAGGTTGATGACATTGTCATGTATAGTCAAAGCTGGGAAGACCACCAGCGATGTTTCGGCCATACTGCAGGCTCTTCAGGAGGTGGGGCTGATGGTCAATCCAATCAAATGCCAGCTGGGCTGGCGGGAGGTGAAATACCGAGTGGGAGGGGGAAGCCTATGGCCGCTCATGGACAAGGTACAGGCCCTGGCACAATGCACAATGTCCCTATGACCAAACAACAGGTGTGCACTTCCTCAGACTTCCAGGATACTGCCGACGTTTCATCCTGGACTTTGTTGCTATTGCAACTCCCTGACATCTCTGGTAAAGAACACTAGCCCCCAAAAGATCCCAGGGTCAGCAGCCTGCGAGTAAGCCTTCCATGAACTAAAAGAGCAGCTAAGTTGAGAGCCCATGCTCATCCACTCAGATTTTGCCAAGAAGTTCATGCTTGAGGCAGATGCCTCAGAGGTGGGCAGGGGCACGGTATTATCTCAAAACATTAACGGTGAGGTACACCTTGTAGAATACCTCAGCAGGAAGTTGTTCCTGCAGGACACCTCCTACTCAGTCATTGAGAAGGAAGCTCTAGCTCTGAAATGGGCCATGGACATACTGAGGTATTACCTGTGGGGGAACCCCTTCAAACTAGTGACGATTGTGCCCCACTACAGTGGCTGAACACTCTGAAGGACACCAACCCCAGGATCACGAGAGGGTACCTCTCATTACAACCATATAGTTCTGAAATCCTTCACTTTGTCGGGAAGGACAATAAGAACACAGGTTTCTTTTCAAGAGACGAGGGGGCGCAAGAATCACAGAAAGGCGCCCTGACACTGGCCCTGAGGTTGAAGCTGTGTGACGAGGTGTATAGACCCCTCACTGGCCAGGAAGGGGTTAAGGAACAGTTATGGGCTAAGGAGGCCCCACCTTTAGCGTTTCCCAAGCATGCTCAGACTGAAGACAGGGTTCAAAAGCCAGCCCGGCAGTTCATTCAGGGGCTGGCCAGCCAAGCAGGAGGATGTACCTACCCTTGGAGCTCCCAGGGATGACCGGAGCGGAGCCTGCCTTGCGCCGGTGAGCAGGCGAGACCCAATACCCGGCAGCAGAAATGAGAGTTGGGAGCCCAAAGGCAACGTTTCCCAGAGTCGGGCAGTGGCCAGATGGGACCCAGACTGGAGTACTCACCCATTGGGCCAGACTGCCACTGCTGGGACTATCACCGCTAAGCAGAGGATCCCTGCACCAACCCCGCCCCCCAATCACACATGCATGATTTTGTACTGTTTGTGTTGACCTTCAAGTTGAATGGATGTCAGTATTCCATTTTTCAAAACTATTTCCCTTTCTATGTAAACTATTCCAATCTCCTCCCAACCCAGCCTCCCTTGTTCAACAAAAAAATGTGTATATTGTTATTTTACTGGAGCGCCAACAGAGTAAAACAAAGCTATTATTTTTACAGTTAATGAAGACTAGACATTTGCTGATTAACAACAATTCTGATATACAGACTACAGCCATTAGTTCACTGAGCTTTTATTGTTTATTCAGTTAATCAAGTCTTATATTTTTATTCGCACAAAGCTAGTGCAGTGCATCTCTTAGGCCTTGTCTACACTGGGGGGGGGGGAGAAATCGATCTAAGTTACGCAACTTCAGCTAGGTGAATAACGTAGCTGAAGTCGATGTACTTAGATCTACTCACCGCGGTGAGTCGACTGCTGCCGCTTCCCCGTTGACTCTGCCTGCGCCTCTCGTGGCGGTGGAGTACAGGAGTTGACGGGAGAGCACTTGGGGGTCGATTTATCACGTCTAGACTAGACACAATAAATCGACCCCTGCTGGATCGATCGCTGCCCTCTGATCCGTCAGGTAGTATAGACATACCCTTAGAAAAACTTGGTAGAATTCAACTTGTACAAAATTCCCTTTCTGCAAGATCATTTGTAATACCTCACATAGATAACTGTACGCACATTTAGTCAACTCTACCCAATGATAAGTAATTTTAATGAAATACTTTTCTGATTTCCATTATGCTTTGTAATCATATAGGAACCACAATTCTGGCATAATAGTAATGTTTCTAGGATTTCATGAAAGATTTGCTTTTAGCTTCTCTGGTCTAAATAGTGACTTGTTATCTTTGAAGATGCAGCTACAAAAGCAGCTTAAAATTTACACCCTAAGACTATCAGTGCAGAGTTGTAGTTCATTCAATTTCCTAAAAGGTTTTTGGAATAAATAGCAGTCAGCAAGCCTCCTATAAGAAGGAAAGCTTCAGTACTCGTGTGCTTGTTGGACAGTAAGTATTACCTAAAAAATTGAGGGCATTCCTAAGGGTCATAGTGCACTCAGTTCTACAGAATTTACTACTTTCAGCAAATGATCTCTAAAATGCTTTGTACAGTGGTAAAATAGCAATAATTTTGCTGAGGGTGCAGATAATCAAGGACTATAATCCTTTTGAGGGACTCTTACCCAAAATCTACAAAGAGGAAAAGTGGTGGAATTCATTCATCTTTAGCAGAAAGAGAACCATTTGCCTTTTCTCATTTTTGGCTATACCTGGTCTATAGATTTCAAAACGCTCATTGGAATATATTGTATTAATAAAAAAGTTGTGTGTGATCAATGTGAGATCTTGAATATGTTTTCTTAAAAAAAAAAAAAAAAAAAAAGGAGAGATAATTGAGTCAGTTGACCAGTTACATATGATTTTTTCCAGCTCACCAAATGAGTGATTATAATGAGGAGTTAACTATAAAATCTAAATAAAATGCAGAACATTCATTACAACACTATTTCAAGGTTACGCATCAGTGACCATAAGGAGATCCACTCCAAATCTTCTATGAGCCATTTTCATTGAATCTTGCAATACAAAATGGCATTAATGTTTTTTACATGACATTACTGAGATAGAAAAAAAGCAACTGGGAAAAAGAGACCTAGATTATTACTATAGGATTAATGGTATCTCAAATTATAATGCTAACAAATTAGAAATTTGAGAATTCCCCATCTAAATGCTTTTGTAGTTATCATGGATTGGGATTTCCTATGTGACCGAGACTTTAGGGTGAAATCCCAGAACATTTAAATCAATCGGCGCTTTACCCTTGATGTCAATGGGGCCAGGATTTGACCCTATATCTCAGTTCCCCATCTGTAAAAAAAAGATTGCAATATTTTTTCTCCTATCTTTGTCTATATTATCTATTTAGTCCATAACCTCTTTGGGGCATCTTCCAACATAGGTACATGAACCTACCTCAGTGGAACTGTAATCTCAGTTGGGGTCACTTGGCAATACTGAAATATAAATAATCAGGAAGGGCAAGGACAATTTTCTTAATTGAAGCAGTTTTGAGGACAAAAGGCATAATATCCATTGGAAAAAAAAAAGGAATTGTATGTGTGTGAAAAAAGTTATCAGACCCATGTACATTACAAAACAATACCGACAAATGAGAGAGTATTTTTGAATAATTTCTTGAACGCAGTTGATTTTCCTCTTGTCTTTTATAGGGTTTCCCCAATTCTTCCTTTTCTTAATTTGTGCTTTTCTAACCATTAAACAGAACTGTTAACAGAGGAGAGCATGTAAAGCATATCTGAGTGTCTTTTACCCCATAATGAAGTTCTACATTGTCTATATAGGTCTGTTATAGGTGTGCATCAGATTGTTTGGTCTGCATGTATTTGTACAATTGAAAACCAATACAATGAAGTGCCATAGCAACAAAGAAACTAAAGGAGACCAAGCATCTTAAATATATGTTTACCATAATGTGAAAATCCATGCCTGAATTTCCGTCTTTCATATTTCAGATGAGGACTAAAACTACATGACATTTCCCACCAGAGAATCATTAACTCACTCAGCATCCTATCACGACTTGTTTCTCTATATGCTAGATGTTTTACTAAACAGAGCTTCACTGTTTATTAAACTGAACTCAGTGAGAGCTAGAGGAGTGCTCAGCACCTCACGCGAGTCGGTACCACTTTTGTGCAACATTTATGCTTTAACACTTGAATTTAAACCATTGGTTCCTCAGAAGGGATTATTACTGTTTGTCTGAAAGAGAAGGGGTTAAAACTGAACAACCTTCATTGTCAAATTGGTATGGAACATTGCATTCTGCAGGGAGGTGAGAGAATGCACATAGTTCATTAAATAATGTGAGTAGTAATGAGGGTTTACACAAATCAAACAGTGTGTTAGGTAATTGTAATGTTGCTTTGTGGTAAACCACCTGTCAGGAAGTACTTCCAGCCGAAGGCTCAATCTGCTACAATGCCTCCAGATGATTTCTAATTAGTGTAAACTTCATCTGTGGCATGTAACCGACATATTAAAAAGGTTTCTGTGGTTTTTGCAGTTTCTTATTCTCTTCTCTTACTAGCACTGTTTAAATGGCTGTTTCTGTCTGATTCTCTGAAGGAGGCTCTTCAGCTGAAAGGAAGTACAAAGAGAAGCATATCAAATACCTCTGAAAAAATTGAAACTGTAAAAAAAAAAAAAGATTTTAAATAAAAACACGCCCCCCAAATCTGTTCAGTATTGACTTTTTTTTTCTGAAGGTCAAACGCTATAAATCTTTGAACATTGCCAAAAAAGATGTTAAGCATTAAGATAATGCTACTAGATGATATTTTGTACGGACTACATATTTCATAATATAGTGTGAAAACGGAAAGAAAAAAAAATCCATCTGCAGCAGAAGGGTTAAAAGCCTGATCGAAAGCACTTGGAGTCTTTCCATTGGCTTCAGTGAACTCTGGATCAATCAGACCCTAAATAAACTACATAGCTGTAATAGAGTAGAACCAATAGTATCTCCAGAATTGTAGCAGGTAGAAGAAGCTCAAAAAGAAGTTGAATCTCTTTAACAAAGAGACGGTTAAGGGGTGACTTGATCAGTCTCTAAACCTGCATAAGGAATAGAAATTTAAAAGACAACTCTTCAACCTAGCAGGCAAAGGTATAGCAAGATCCAGTGGCTGGAACTTGAAGCTAGACAATTTCGGACTAGAAATAGGGTGCAACTTTTTAACAGCAAGGGTGATTACCCATGGAAACAACTGACCAAGTGTGGTGGTGGATTCTCCATCTCTGTAGTTTTTTTAAATAAAGATTGGATTTTTAACCTAAAAGATATGCTCAAATTCAAACAGGAATTAATTCAGGAAAGTCCTATGGCCTGTGCTATACAAGAGTCATACTAGATCATCATAATGGTATCTTTTGGCCCCAAACAATGAATAAAATAGTGGAAGAGTTGTCCTAGGGCCACAAAAAACAGGGAGGGGATCTGTTTTCTTTCCAAACCGAAGAGGATTCACAAGAAAATGCACCCAATATCTCTTTGTGTGTAAAATAGTTGTGACAGAACCGTGGTATTATTCACAATGCCACATTGGGGAAGCTAATGTAGACATTCAAAGTCATGGATATGTTTTACATAAATTGAAAATTATTAATTTATTATAACAGGGTTGGGATGATACCCTTATTTGGCAATTTTGCCAAATTTGTATCAGCACATATATGATTCTGCTTTTACAATCTCAGCCCTGGTCCCAGACACACATCAACCCATACCCTCTGGCAGATCAGCTCTTTTTCATTCTGTCCCTAGCTGCAGAGACTCAGAGATCCCCTCCAATTTTTGGCACTTTGCTGCCACATGCTTCCTGCCAAAGAGACCCTCTCCCACTGTTCTTCAACCAAGTGGCTAACTATGTCAAAAACTAATTTGTTTTCTATTCTCTATTCTATTCTCTATCACTATTCTCCATTGCCCAAGAGTTTGGGCTCTGGATTTATCAACTCTTCCTCCTCTGCATTTTTATTACTTTATTATTTTCTAATGCACATACAAGCATCTGGGAAACTGTCAAATATTAAAGGAAGTTACAAAAAAAAAAAAAACGCAACGAGACCCAGTGGACCTCAAATTATAAACATCTTCTTAGAAAATGGACAAAGGAAGATAGAATGGTAGAAGAAGGGAGGAAGTAATGATCAGACAGACTGACCTAAAGAGAAACACCTGGCATCCTGAATGCTGAAGAAAGCAACAGAGGGACTCTGGAAAACATACTCAAGGAGTGAGTTCCATAGACATTATCCCTGAACTAAACAGGCCCTGTCCTAGGCCTAATGAAATTAGAAATCTGTAAATAAAGCAAGAAGAATCTATCTAATCTCTCTTGGCTTGCAGCTCAGAGTATGGATTCAAACATTTTGAAAGATAATTAAATTACATTTTTGAGTAAGGGAATCCACATCCCTTGAAGGGAAGAACAAAGCAACTTGGAGCAACCTGAATACATCAAAACTGATTCTTCACCCATATTAGAATCTAATTAACCCTTTTCACAAGTTTGAAAGAGCGTAGCTAACTTTTTTGCATGCCTATGTACTCCATATTTTGCAGGATCCAGAATTACTAACTGGGAACTAAGAGAACAATTGTTCTTATGGAACTTCAAGATGCATTGAAACTCAAACAGAAATCTCACAAGAAGCCTGATCTAGTGAAATTTCCAGATCAGAAAATGAATGGGATGTGTAGATAAGCATACGAGTTTTGCATAGCTTGTCCAAATAAGGCCTTCATACACCACATTGCAGTCACATTGAACTCAAACACGGAATTTACCTGAAAAATCTTGAATACCGATAATGATGATGATGTGTTAAGAGAAAAACAGTCTGAACTCCCCCTCTCAGCTTGTGTTTGTGCAGCTGACAATTAAAAAAACAAACAAACCAAAAAAACCCCCCAAAAAACCCATATCTTTTGACTCAAACTTACCAAGCTGACCTGCAAATTGCTTGAGTTAATAAATATGGAACCCCATAATGCTGTTTTTACTGAGTCATTTTCTAGAGCCTAACGGCACAATAAATATGAAAATCTAGATTTTCTAACATCTGTGTAAGATGTATAGGGAATAGTAGAGGGGAAATAAGAGCTGTTAGAGCCTTTCTTCATCTTTAGAAAGAAAAATCAAAACTTTTAGGGTACTGAGTTTGCCTAGAATGATTGGTTATGTTCATTAACTCAAGCTGCATAGTCACTATCTTCTTTGATCAATTACTCTGCAACTGTGCAGATAGTATTCTACATTATCTTGCTATTGTTCATTGCTTGATGAGCTATAATTTTGTGCTCCAATACCAGCCATTGTTCAGAGAAGTTAGAGCAATATATTGTAGAGTCTCTTTACAAGTCCTCTGAATTCTTCTGCCAAGCTATAAAAGGATCTTTATGGGATGGTGAAATTTCTTCTAACTCAATGGGCTGTGCTGGCAAACAGTTAAATTTAGTCTACAAAATAGTTAAGTCTAAGCCTCCATTTCTCAGAAAATGGATTAACTGCTAAACGTTTTTCCAACGTGTAACTGTATGGGAGTCTTCACATCCCCAAACTCCTGGCATTGAAGGAATTTTGAATCAGAGCTCTTGCCCAGAAAATGAGCAGATAGTATAACGACCTTGGGGTTCATTAAACAACAAACCAGTGAATGAGAAAAGAATAAAACTTTAATAAAATGTTCTAGAGAGCTTCTGCAATGAGCTGCTGCATACACCATGTGGTGTCCCCAACCCCTGCCTCCTGGGCACATCTTCAAATTCTTATGTTCATAGTACTGTCCCTTATGAGGGAGCATCTCTAAATTATAATCTTCTACAAACATATCTCTACAGATAGTGCCAATGCTGTACATATTAAGTGATGTGTCTTTAAGTCAACGCAGTAGCACTAATGGAAATTGGCTCTCTGGCTCTTTACAAAAGAGTGCTGTTATCATGAGCCAAAGGATCAAAGAGCTTTACAGCCTCTAATCATTTTATAGGGAGGAAAGGCCACTACATAGATCCCTTTAAAACAGTCTTAGAACATTTGGTGTTCAATCATTTGAGTATATTCCCTATTTTTTTTGTATGAGAACTTAATACCCAGTAACTATTGACATGAAAACATGAAAGAAGAAGCCCGCATAGAATGACCTCTAAAGTCAATGAGCCCATAAATAGGAGACATCCATTAGAATGGAAATTCTGAGAGTTCAAGAAATGTAAATGAAAACAGAAATTTCTTTTCTGAAAAACCTGTCAATTTCCAGACCCTCTGGGTGCTTTCAAAATAGGTAAATATTAAAAAGAAAGTAGCAACATTTATTTTCTCAAGTCAGGTGCTGATCTCCCTGAAATTGATATTATTAATTGGGTTAGCAGGAAGCGGAGTGTTTCATCCTTGCTTTGTCAAAAGTCAGGGGTAATATATTAATAAAAAGACTGTTACACTAAATTGCAAGCTCCTTGGGGCAGGGTCAGTCTTTGTTTTGTGTTTATATGCTGCTTAGTACAATAGGGCCTGGGCCATGACCAGGATCGGCTCCAGGGTTTTGGCCGCCCCAAGCGGCAGGGGAAAAAAAAAAGCCGCGACCGCAATCACTGGCACTCCAGCGGCAGCTCCACCACGCCGCTTTCTTCTTCGGCGAGAATTCGGTGGCAGGTGCTTCCCTCCAAGAGGGACCCGCCTCCGAATTGCCGCCGAACAGCCCGACGTACCGCTCCTTCCCCTTGGCCGCCCCAAGCACCTGCTTGCTGGGCTGGTGCCGGCCCTGGCCATGACTGGGAGTATGTCTAAATTGCAATCCCTGGGTATGACTGTTGTTCGAACTAACACACCTGAGCTAGCTTTAATCTCGCTGGCTTGGGTCCCAGAGCAGTGAAGCTGCAGCACAGTGCACTTCAGGGAGGATTGTATAAGCCTGCCCAGCACCTCAGGTAATTATTCATCAGGCTACCCTGCACTGAAGCTCCCGCAGCCAGAGATTCGCTCTTCTGGCACTAAAGCTAGCTAGATTATAGCTAGCTTGGGTATGGCTACACTCTGGCTACAATCACACCATGTGATTAGAGTATAGACAACCCTGGGTTTTCTAAGCACTACCACAAAATAATAAATAAAGATAGCATCAGCTACTCTTCTCAAAATAGTTCAGCATTCAACTTTTTAAAATCATCTTTCGTGTTATTTGGAGCCCCAAATCTCTTATGTTCCTACCTAATATTCAAACAAAGGCTTTAGGGAGCACTGAGAGATCACAAAGTGGCTTTTGGCACTTTCCAAGAGGACTACCCAGTTATTTGCTTTCTGGCATCTCCTTCACTTTAGGCATATTCACACAGAGAGACTATAGGAACGATATTTATTGCCAAAACTCATCTTGCTCACAATATTAGATTGTTCTTTGAGAGACCAGGTGGGTGAGGTAATATCTTTTATTGGACCAACTTCTAAATATTACATTACTCATCTTCTCTCTCTCTCTGGGACCAACATGGCTACCATCCTTTGTTTTGCATATTCATGGTTGATAACCAAGAAATTACTATAATTGTTTGTCTAAATACCTGAATCCACTTGAAATCAGTGTAGGGGGAGGTCCTAGTACAATCAGCCCAGATGCATGAAATCTGATAGATCTGGCAGATGCTACCTGCCATAGATACTTCTAACTTCTGTCCTCTCATAAAATATGGCAATTAGTCTCCCCGACAACCCCATACTTTCCTAACCTGATCTTTCCTGTGGGTTGAAGGCTGGTGATCTGATGTCTGCCTTACCAACTGTGGAACACCACTTAATCTTTTGAGGTGTCCAAATAACTCTCTCTACCATCAGGGTCTGCAGCGGGGAATCATTTAAGGGTCACGTCTCTCTTAAATCCATTCACAACTGGGCTGAGCAGAAATTTCTTGTCCCTGCTTCCTCCACTCAATAGATTAGCAGGGGGAAGGAGAACATGCCCTGACTTACTGCAGCTTTATTGAACCAGCTGCAGAGAGCTAGGGAAGCCCAGCATTACATTCAATAAGTTTGTTAAATGTCAACCAAAGGGGCCTCTCGTCATTACCAGCTGGGTGAGAAAAATATCAAGGTGTGGTGTTTTTCTCAGGAGGAAAGGTGTTTTCTTCCTCTTATGTGATCAGTGGTAATGAGCCCTTAATCATTTTTAATATATATTTTAATTGTTTTAAATATCAGACTTCAAAGCCCTCCATGGGTCAGCATCAGGCCTGTTGTTAGCCCTCCCTGTCCTGGGAAACACAGTGACTCTGTGAGCTCACTCAGTAGAATTCATGGACATCACATGTAATAGGAACTTTCATACCCGAGCTAGGAAACAGGAACCTATCTGCAAGAAACAGGAAGTAGAAGAATGGGTGAACTCACATTCGCCAGTTTCAAACCTACTCAAACATCATGGGTAAAATACTGGCCTCACTGAAGACAGTGGGAGTTTTACCATCGACTTCAATGGGATCAGGATTCCACTGCATGGATTCAAATGCTGGACTCAGAATTAAGTATTATTGAGTTCCTATTTGGCTTACGAGAAAGACTGAAAATGGGGGGGGGGGGAAGAATGAGTATATGTCTACTTAAATTAGATATAGCATCTATACACTGTACAGAACTCAGGCGCTTATGGCAGTGTAGTATTTGGGAAAACATTCATTTATACATAATGACACATAGCACAGACTTCCCTGAAGGTAGACTTAAAACAAAAGAATCATTCTTGAAAAGAAATATGGGTTTAGACTACTGGGAAAAAAGACAAACTAGTTTTGCTAACACAAATAAATGCTTGTGAGGTTTGTCTAACGCTAGTAGATAGGTGGTGATTCTCCTACTGCAACTGGGTTATAAAGAGTGACAAGGGAAGGTTCTGTAAGGCTTAGGGTGACCAGATAGCAAGTGTGAAAAATCAGGACAGAGGGTAGAGGTAATAGGAGCCTATATAAGAAAAAGCCCCAAATATCGGGACTGTCCCTATAAAATCGGGACATCTGGTCACCCTAGAAAGGCTTGTGAGCTGGTGCCACATAATGTACATCAATCCTTTCACATAGTGGACTTGAATCATCTTGATTCATATTCAGTCACTTCATTGTGAGGATCAACCCCTTTACTCATACAAGGGGGGACTCAGCTAGTTCTGTGGCATCATCCTCCCTGCCAGCCTTGCGGAGGGTGCTCACTACAGGCCAACAGAGGAACAGGGTGGAGATGTGGTTGGCCAGAGAAAATACATATTCTCTCTCCTGTCAATCCCATGGAATGTATCCCACACACAAACACAACAACAACAACGCAGCCCCTGAAAGATAATGGTGTTGCCCAGCCAGGGTAGCGGCGGGAGTGCCATGGGAACCAGAGCTGATGTAGAGGCACAGGGCCTAGTCATGGATGTCTGTAGACAGCTGGGGATCTGCAATAATTAGTGGTATTTGTAGGTGGGCCCAGCCCCCTTTTCCATGAGGAGAGCAATCCTGTCCCTCAATAAGACAATGGTAGGGAATCTCCAAGAACCTCATGGAGATTTCCTCCCACAGCTTTAAACAGGAGAAGGAATGGCCTGGACTAATATTTGATGAGGAAACCTGCAACATATCAGTATTTCTCTGTACTTCTGTACTGGAGTCTCCTTTTCAAAGAACGGTCCAGATCCTCTGCTGATCTTAACAGGCATAGCTCCATTGAATAAATGATTTATACCAGTTGACTATCTGACCCGCTATGCTGACCTACTTTATTTTAGGGGCTTCTAGGACTTGAAATACAATTTTGCATTACTTGCAGTATCAGTCCAAGGGAAGAGGAAGCAATTGTTTTCATAAGAGACAATGATAACCAGAAGTGACAGTTTTCATTTACCACGGTACCTTGTTTGCCAGGGTTATATGGGAAAATACTATTGTGATATTGCCTCTGATTCAACTAAGTTTATGAGAAAACTATATTTGAGGTTAGGCAATAGGTTATGTCTGAAATCCTTAGTTTGAAGAGATGGTAACATTCTATAGTTTAGATTAGAAGTTGTTTTAATTAGAAGGGTGACTTTGCCTTACCCCATCTTAAACTTTCGAGAAAAGGTAATTTCCCTTTGATATTTTCATGCAGCATTTATTTATTTTTTTTTGGCCCAAATTTGAGGTGATTCAGACAAGACAGTTTTGAGATATAGGACTTCAAACAAAACTAAATGATAGTCATATTATGAAAATCTATTTAATACTTCTCTGCTGCACATAGCTTGCCTGAGAAACTACAATTGTAGTTCGTTTTAAAGATCTTTGTAAGACATAACACACAAGGTCAATTATGAGACAGGGAAAGGAATGATTTGGAAGTTATTCACGGCCGAGTTAGTCAGAATGGCCAAATGTGTGCCAAATCCACAGGAAGGCAAATCTGAAACTGGGAGCAGGAGTCTAAGGTATGAAACCTGTGGGAGCAGACAGGCTGGGGAATAAAGGGCAAAGAAACACATACGGCTTCTAGATTACAGAAGTTCTAAAGCTCCCCACTCCCTTGCATTCTTCCATCTCCATGCCCTGCAGAGCTTAGGGTATCTTACCTCCAAGTGCCTGTTCTTAATACATAAGAAATTTAAAAAAACACCCCCACCCCCACAGCATTACCCTGAAGACAAGGTTCAGAATACACATCAGTAACTAGAGGGTAAAAAAACAACAACAAAAACTCAAGAGAGTGTTGAAGTCATGAAGAACCAACCATTTGAAACTCAAGGAATTCAGAGCTCAAGGTAAACCACAATAAAAAAAAAAAATGAAACATTTGAAAGCATGGAAAACAAAAAAGCAAAATGACAGGCCAAGCAGAGTATTTTGAAATCATAAAATATTTGTCATAGTTGTTTTGTGTAAAGAGGCTCTCCTAAAGGTAATCCATATAACAGAGCAGAGGTTTTAAATAATGTGCCCTACTCTTTATCCAACATTTTAAAGAACTCCACAAACAGTATCATAATAAGACACCAAAATACTATACATAAGAAATGTATCTTGGCAAGCTTTGAGACCTAGACTGCATAATGATAGGACACTTCAGCCTAGTCTTTAAAAGATATAATAAAACAACCTAATGTGAATGAATAGGGTATCCATGACTCCTTTCACTGTATGTAAAGTTGACAGCTTGAATAAGAGACAGACCTGCACAATCTCTTCTATTTAAGGGGAGATATCAGGTGTGGAGAAACCAAGGTCAAGTCTAAGGCGTAATATTTAATAGTAGACAAGGAGTTCTGCTGAATACATGTATAACAAGAAGTGAAAGGAAAAGCCTTGTCAGTGGAGTTTAAGCATTTAGCTTGACCAATAAGAAAAAACCCTTTACACACACAATGGGATGCAGCCTGGTAACCCTACAAAAACAAGCCTCCATTTAATTCAGTGAGAAGTGTGCTTGAGTAAAGAGTGCAGCATTACAACCAGCATATTATGAGTGTGCTCAATAAACATGTAAAGGTACATTTTAAGCTGGCACAGCATTCAAAACAAAGATATATTTTGTCGCTAAAAACTATTTAAATAAAACCTTATTTTTTATACATCAGATATTGCACATAGTAGCATAGCAAAAGAACATGAAGAATTTAATTGGTTTCATTGCAGCTAATTATGGTTGTTATGATTGTGTCTACAGGCCCAAACAAGATTGGGGGTCATTGTGTTAGACACTGTACAAAGAAACACATTGTCAGAGACATTTCTTGGGCAAAAGAATGTATAATCTAAATAGACAACGCTGACATACATTGGGAGAAAGGAAACGTTAATATCCTAATTTACTGATGGGAAATGGACTGATTAAGTGACTTTCCAAGCTCACACAGTAGCAGAGCCAGAACCCCAAATCTCCTGAGTCCCAGTGCAGGGCCTTAATCAGAAAACCTTGAGCTTTCTTGATCTGATGGTTTCTAAATGTGACAACAGTGTAAACAAACAATATTTGAATCTGGACCAAAAATAATAATCGGACACAATATCGTATTAAAAATTGACAGTTTTGCGAAAGGATCATTTGTTACACTGAACAGAGGTCATGTATTTAAACAAATTCAGCAGCTTTTTACTGAGATGATGTGTTAAAGACCAGTGTATAAGGGATTTAGCTCCTACAGTCTTGTAGAATCTAAGTCAATGATCACATTTTTGTTGTCCTCTGAATAGTGGATTGGCATCCTTATCAAGTGAAGACTGTCAATGTTTTTGAATTCTATTACCAATGCAGTGTAGATGTAAAAATACAGCTGAACTAATCTGCAGTAGCTTAAGAGATATCTATTGACAAGCAAAATGATTTTCTGTCAGTGGTCACATTTCATCTGAACCATTTCAACATTTCATCTGAACCTGCTGATAACCAGAGGGAGAAATAAGGCATATTCTGACCTGTGTAAGTCTGAATCAACACAAGGCCAATACAGCTGTACTGTTTGTTAATGTTCACTGTGCTAGAATAAATGTATTAAGACATCATTGCTTGCTAAACATATGTACAAATATATAGCTGAATATCTCTAAATATGGAATATGGCTATTACCCACACTAAAGTAAGGTTTACTTTTTATATAAGAATATAATACAGAGACTCGCCAGCCTATATCACTTAAAATCATTTTGGTAACACACTGTGATGCTGCTTCATTCTGTCCCAATATTTTCTGCTGTGTGAACATATTTATTCTAGCTTCAGATGAGTAAAACTCAGGGATAACCTACAAACACTTCACTTACATAAAAGGACTTAATCCAACACCCATTTAAGTCAACGGCGAGTGCTGGATCAGACCTGAAATAAGTAATCCAAACTGCCTGGTACAACAAAAATGTTGGCACGGTGTTTTACAAAATAATTACAAGGACCAACTCCCATTAAAAACGTGAAAATTTTTATTTTGTTCTTTCATTTAACTAGATCAAAACCTCAGGCAACAAACAATTAGCTATAAATAACTCTTGCCCTTGATTTTGGTCAAATTAGATACGTAGGACAGAAGTAACAATAAAATCATTTCCTACATCACAATATACAATTTCAGGAAGGAGAGGGTTTTTTTGTTTTTTGTTGTTTTTTTTTTTAAAAGGAAGGTACCAAACTCTGGTAATGTATTTAAAAAATGTTTTCCATAACTATTCTTTGATTTATAGGATATTTTTGATCCTAGTGTGATGCACCATAAATCTGTGGAAATTTGATAACTTTATAGTTCACTTGGTAGTTGTAAAGCTTTTCATTTGCCTTTGCATTGGGGTAGAGCTAAATAATGCAAAATAACATTTGCTTTGTATTCCCCCTCTAACCACGTGCTTTCTTTTAATCTTCTAAATTGAGACAATTTGCAAAACTTTTATATAATATATAACCACTTCTCCTCTTGTATTCTGACCAGCAGCTGTGATTGGGAGAGGGGACATATTTTAAATGTTTTGGTTGTAAAAGTAGGTTGTTTTCAGTGGAAGTCTCTCAAGTCTGGAAATTATACCCCCCCTTCAACAGAATCAGATGCGTTCATCTTTAGAATACTGTACAATGAATGTCTATTTACATAGGGCTCTATGGGGCCATTTAAGCTCATAGCTGAAAATATTCATTGATGCAAAACTCAGTGAATACTAATGCAATGAGTACTTTTGAGGATTCCCCTCTTCTCCCCACCTGCACGCTCTCTCTCCTCTCTCTCAATGACCTGGATCCGTTCCCCATGTCTCAGCTCCTGCAGTATTGTCTAGTGGACCCAGCTGAAAACTTCCTCACCCTGACATGTGCCAGGAAAAGGGGAAACTGTTTTAGCTGCTTCAGCAGCTCGTTTCCTTGAGTTCTCAGGTCCCATATACAGTGTTGCTCTCCAAGCAGCCCCAATGGCCATTCTACACTTCTGGCTTCCCTCCATCCCTTTCATTCAATCGGGACTCCAGCTCTGTTTCCCAGACCCTTACTCATGGCTACATGGAACAGTGCAGAGTGTAGTCCAATTAATTCCCCTTTGGGGGGAAAGCTGTAGAAGAAGAGGCAACTGCAGACAGGGCGCAGAAGGGCAGGGAGAAAGAAGACAAATATTAGGTGCCTGTCTAGAGCAAAGTGGTGAATTCTGTGGTACGCTGGAAAAATACTAAATTCAATGGCTATGGAATTGCAGTCTATAGGACCACAACTGAGAGAAATGGGGCAGTTCACACCTCAGAGCTATGGTTTCATGGTCACTATAGATTCAGCAAGACATTCTTACATCAGTTTACACTTTGTTCATGTTTTTGAACTTCCGATCACTGCCATTAAGCCTATGAATATAAATGTTTAAAGGAAAGCGGAGATTTGGGATTCACAATTCTGCAGCAACGGGCAAATTCCACAACAGATTTTATGGCTGTGGAAGTGGACACTACACAGGGACCCAGCACATATGCTTGATAAAAGACGTTGCCTATCTAATTAAACTATAGACCTGCTCTTGCTTTCATTGAAGCTTCAAATATTTGCGTTCCTGCATGTATTATCCTGGAGGGTGAGCAGGATGTCCAAAGCATGCCCTTTTGGAACAATGAGCTCCATCGAACCTGATTTCTGAGAGGATGAAAATGTGTGAATAGTGCTGCTGCTGAAGAATATATATTTTAACAGGAACACATTTCATACTTTGGTGACCTGAATTAAAGAAATCAGCACTAATTTTTTTTATTGCACCATTCAAATTTTTTTAGAACTATGGAGAACTACAGGTATGTCAAATGAAGTTGTGGAATTGTGGGTTGGGCTTGAGTGGAATTGTCCCACTGCGCCTACCCCCACTCCTTCCTCTCCATTCTCCATGAAAATGTGTGTTATGTCATATAACGTGTAGATATCACTACATATGTATTTTATTATCTATAAAATTTTACTAACAATTATAAGACGTGGGGGAATGACAAGCTGTTATGATTTGCACCACTTCAGTTAGAAATGTTATTGTTTTCCTGACTTTCACAAGGATGTGGTTTATATGGGATATTTATTCTTATCTATGGGAAATACTTCAAAAATCATACATAGTTCCTAGCCTACTTTATCTTTATTCTGCCAGGGGAAGGTCATCTCATTCATTTACATCAAAGCCAAAAGGAAAAAAAAAAAAAAAAAAAACCACCACACACACACACACTTTAAAATAACTCAGTCAGAAATATACAGCCACGTAAAACTTTGTTTTTATTCTAGTTTTTATTTTTACTGGCTTTAGGGAATATTCTGAATTATGCACATACATTCATGTCCTTTGTTATTCTTTATGAGCAAACTAGTCAATATACCTTGAAATAAAGGGACATTAAAATATTACTTATAGTAACACGACAAAGAAGCAAAAGGATGAATTAAGAAAAGAAGAATTTTGGCTGAACATGAGGAAAAAAATAAATCCCCAAACAGAGAGGTTTTGGTTTTATTAAATTTTTGGAACACTCTCTCAAGGCAAATCATAGATGCCAAATCACTTTAGACATTTAAAATTAGACTATCCAAACCTTAACACATGGGAAAATATTATATGGTATAATCTCAACGTGTGGTGTATACACAATGTGGGCTGTGAGCAGGTGGCTGCTGAGTCGCATACGACCAGTCAAGGGAAAACACCCATCAAAAACAATGTGGGTCTTCCATTAACTCCAAGAGGCATTGGACCAAGTACATATACAGTAGAATTTTACAGGAGCTAGGACTGTAGCTAACTGTAGGCCTGTTAGTTTGACGTCAATTGAATGCAAGGTCTTGAACAAATTTTGACAGAGAAAGTATTTAAGAACATATAGATAAACAATGATTGGGATAAAATACAACATGGTTTCACTAAAGATCATGACATACAAACCGATCTTTCTTTGAGAAGATGACCAATTTTTTAGAGGACTGAAATGCAGTAGATCTAATCTACCTGTGATACAATTCCACATGGGAAATTATCAGTTAAATTAGAGAAGATGGGGATTAATGGGAGAATCGAAAGGTAGGTAAGGAACTGGTTCAAGGGTAGTCTACATGAAAGTTCATCTTTCATGAAGTCTACCAGGCTGGAGGGAGGTTACCAGTAGAGTTCCTCAGGGATCAGTCTTTGAACCAATCTATTTTACATTTTTATTAATAACCTTGGCACAAAAAGTGGGAGTGTGCTAATAAAATGTGCAGATGACCCAAAATTGGGAGGTATTGTCAGTATGGAGAAAGACAGGAATATCATACAGGAAGATTTGGATGACCTTAAAAACAGGAGTAATAGAAATGGGATAAAATTTAATAGTGCAAAACGCAAAGTCACCCACTTAAGGACTAACAGTTGCTGCTATAAACTGGACCTTCTCGGGATTTGTTTGCACTTTAAATGCTGCAGAATTTCAAGCATGGACAGTACGTATGCCAATGGGAGGGGTTCTCCCATCAGCATAGGTAATCCACCTCCCTGAGAGGTGGTAGTGAGGTCGACGGAAGAATTCTTCCATCAATTTAGCACTGTCTGCAAGGAGATTTAGGTCAGCTTAACTAGTTTGCTCAGGTGGGTAGATTTTTCACAACCCTGAGCAACGTAGCTGGCTCAATCTAATTTTCTAGTGTAGACCAGCCCTTAGTTGGAAGCAAGAGGAAGAAAAAAAAAAAAAAAACTTGTGTGCATTGGTCAATCAAAGGATGACTATGAGATGCCAATGTGATGTGACCCAACAAAAAGGCTAATGAAATCCTAGGATATATCAAAGGGAGATACTTACCGTAGAGATAACACTTATTACCATTATATAAGGCATGGTGAGACCTCATCTGGAATACCGTATGCAATTCTGGTCTCCCTTATTAAAGAAAGATGAATTAATTTGGAACAGGTACAGAGAACGGCTATTGGGTTGATCAGAGGAAAGGAGAACCTCCCTTACAGAAGGAGTCTTAAGGAATTTGGCTTGTTTAGCCTAACACAACAAAGGCTGAGGGGAGATAGGATTGCTTTCTATAAATATATCAGAGGGATAAACATCAGAGAGGGAGAGGAGTTAAGGCCAATGTTGGCACAAGAACAAATGGATATAAATTGGCCATCAATAAGTTTAGGCTTGAAATTAGATAAAGGTTTCTAACCCTCACAGGAGAGAAGTTCTGGAACAGCCTTCCAAGAGGAGTAGTAGGGGAAAACAACAAACTTGTTTCGAGACTGAGCTTGATAAGCTTATGGAGGGAATGGTATGAGGAGGATCCCTTTAATGGCATATGGCCCATCTGCAACTGCCATTTGCAAATATTGGGGGGTGGGGGGGAGGAGGGATAGCTCAGTGGTTTGAGCATTGGCCTGCTAAACTCAGGGTTGTGAGTTCAATCCTTGAGGGGGCCACTTAGGGATCTGGTGCAAAATCAGTACTTGGTCCTGCTCGTGAAGGCAGGGGGCTGGACTCGATGACCTTTCAGGGTCCCTTCCAGTTCTATGAGATAGGTATATCTCCATATATTATTATTTATTAGATGAGACACTAGATGGGGAGGGCTCTGAATTACTACAGAGAATTCCTTCACAGGTGTCTGGCTGTGTTCTCAGGGTCTAATCGATTGTCATATTTGGGGTTGAGAAAGAATTTCCCCCCAGATCAGATAGGCAGAGACCCTGGGGAGTTTTCATCTTCCTCTGCAGCGTGGGGCCTGGGTAATTTGTTAGTTTGAACTAGAGTAAATGGTGGTTTCTCTATAACAAACTCTTTAAATCAAGATTTGAGGACTTCAATAACTAACTCAGCCAGGGGTTATGAGCCTGTTAGAGGAGTGAGTGAGGTTCTGTGGCCTGCAATGTACAGGAGGTCAGAGTACAAGCTCACAATACTCCCTTCTCATCTTAAAACCTATGAGTCTTTCTACCACTGCTCCATATGCACCATCCTCATTGCACGTCTCCTTTCCTTTTCCCCCACAACCTGCAATCTTCCCTTAGGGAAGGTGTCTACTCACGATGCTGTGGAATGACGGTCTTCATCCTGCAGCCCCAGCTCAGCACTCCACAGAGACCTGCAGCAGAGCTTTTCCCAGAAGCTGAAAATGGGGGCAAGACAGAGAAGAACCCACATAACCCCCCAAAGGCCTACCCAAAACTCCATCAACCACCAATCTATTATTCCCACCCTCTACCAGCATCCGCTACCCAGAAGCAGAAACAGCATAGTTTCTTGCCAGAACATTCATTCAGTGATCTATCCCACATACAAAAGATTATGTGATTAGGACTGTGGCCAGGGGTGCCGGAACAGGGGGAGGGGAGGGGGCCATGGCCCCATCACTTTTTTACCAGCCAAAAGGGTGAGTGACGAGGGAGAGGGGGCAGAGAGGAGCAAGTGGGGGTGGGGTCTTAGCGGGAAGAGGCAGCACAGGAGCAGGATCTCAGGGGAAGCGGCAGTGGGAGGGTGGGGCCTCTGGGGAAGGGGCAGCATGAGGGTGGGGCCATGCTTCGGGCACTGGTGCCACCCACACACACACTTTTAGGGAGCTTCCTTCACTTGTGGCAGTGGCAAGAAACTGGTGCTGCATTCCTCCCCCCCACACCCAACCCTCTCTCCTTCTTCTCCTCCTTTCCAAGAAGAAGAAGAAAAAAAAAAAAGCTGAGAACCATTGCAGTAAACAATTATGGATGTGTGGACCAATGGATTAATTGCTATGGACCTTGGGGAATAAAGTAGGGTTTCAGAAAGGATTTGAATGAAGTGATGGTAGACACCGGATAGATGTTTAATATTTGGCATGAAAGTAGAAATTGCCTATGCCAGAGATACAAAAGCACTCTGCCCTCCCCAGCAGCCCCATCAACTAGCCACCAAGCAGTCTCACCCCAAAACATCCCCATCCTTTCCTTACCTATCACCCCCACTAGGCCCACTCTATACCCAACATTCCCTGTTCAACACCCAGAACCAGCCACAATTTCCTGCCATAAGCACAATTCAACAATCCGTTCTGATTGCACTATGACTTGTGCATTGAAAATGTAAAATGAGATAAAATAGTCAAGAACTTCTAGGCCACCTTTGTGGTTTACATGATCCTACATCAAAGACATGATGCTGAATGGACATTTTCACATTTGACATAGCAGCAACTGGTATCCCAAACCCAGGCTTGAATCTTGGTGACCTACTTCTACAGCCCAGGAAGGATTACACATCATCATCAGATTTCTTCCAGGCCTTTCCCTCAGGCCATGGATTGTTAATTGAAACAGAACCACACAAAACAATGCTACTCCCCTAATCCACACAGGCTGCAAGGGGCCAAAGATCTTTTTCTCTTCTCCAGGGCCAATCACAGGAGCAACAAGTTCCCCTCCAAGCAAGATCTCTCAACCCTTTATAGGGATCACATGACACTTTCCCAGCTGGGCCTGATCATTGAACTAGGCTGGATGGCCCCAGGCTGCCCAGCCCTTGAAGAGATGAAGCCAAGTAGAACAGGGTAGTCTAAGACTAAGATGAATGGGAATCTAGGTTTTAAGAGTGAGAGTTCTCATTCAAACCTATATCCGACATAACTGCAAAGGGAATAGAGAATATGATTGGCTAAGCACGTTTTAGAAAATACAAATGTTCCTTCCTCAAATTTGCTCCAACATGGAACTCTCTCATTAAAGAACCTTAACCAGCCTTTGACTATTTGAGGCTATAAAGCTGAAGTATATATTAATATTTAAAAACTGATTTAAATTATATTACACTGCAGCTCCTCTTCATTTGGCACTTCACACAAGGACACTTGTGGAATTACTCTACTGCTGGAATGTGTGGTTAAATGAATCAAAGCACACTGTGAATTGAAGATTAACAGCCAGAATGTTACCCTGGCCACAAATTTTGAAAGAACCTTATTTAAATCATGCAGTATGAGGATTGTGGTATAAATCCAAATTGTTTATGAATATTTATATGGAGTTGAATTAAAATACCTATTTCTCATCCAAGATCAAGTTTTGATCATTGTGCAGTGAATTACAGTTTATTCCTTCAATTTATTTGTATAAGGCCTTGGCTACACTTGCGAGTTACAGCACTGTAAAGCCGCCCCCAGCGCTGTAACTCACTCCCCGTCCACACTGGCAAGGCATTTGCAGCGCTGTATCTCCGTGGTTGCAGCGCTGCATGTACTCCATGTCCCCGAGAGGAATAGCGTGTATTGCGCTGCAGCGCCAGTGTGGCCGCCCAATGCGCTGTGAATGGCCTCCAGAATTATTCGGCAGTATCCCACAATGCCTATTCTAGCCACTCTGGTCATCAGTTCAAACTCTACTGCCCTGGCCTCAGGTAACCAACCATGTGACCCACCCTTTACATTCCCCGGGAATTTTAAAAATCCCCTTCCTGTTTGCTCAGCCCGGCGTGGCGTGGAGTGCTATCAGCGAATCTTTCCAGGTGACCATGCCTCCACGCACCAAGCGAGCTCTGCATGGAGCAATGGCGAGTTGCTGGACCTCATCAGTGTTGGGGGGAGGAAGCTGTCCAGTCCCAGCTGCGCTCCAGCCGTAGGAATTACGATACCTTCGGGAAGGTATCAAAGGAATGATGGAAAGGGGCCATGACCGGGACGCCTTGCAATGCAGGATTAAAGTGAAGGAGCTGCGGAGTGCCTACTGCAAAGCCCGCGATGCAAATGGCCGCTCGGGTGCTCCCCCCGCGACCTGCCGATTCTACAAAGAGCTGGATGTTACTTGGGGTTAACCTCACCTCCACTCTGAGCACCACCATGGACGCTTCAGAGCCGGTGTTTAGGGGTGTGGGGGGAGGAAGAGGAGGAGGAGGAAAACAGGAGTGATGGTGGTGGGCTGGATAGAGACACCCTGGAATCCCTGCAGCCATGCAGCCAGGAGCTCTTCTCGAGCCAGAAGGAAGGTAGCCAGTCGCAGCAGCCGGTACTTGGTGGAGGACAAACAGAAGAGCAGGTTCCCAGTAAGCGGGGTTTTTTTTCGGGAAGGAATTTTTTCGGTGCGGGCTCTTTGGGAGAGGAGGGTTAGGCATGCATGCCTAGATGCGGAATAGTGCATTGATGTGGTTTATCACATTGTGGTAATCAGCCTCGGTAATCTCCTTGAATGTCTCATCCAGAATGTGCGCAATGCGCTTGCGCAGGTTTATCGGGAGAGCCACCGTGGTCCTTGTCCCAGCCAGGCGAACGTGTCCACGCCACTGTGCCGCGAGGGGACCATTGCTGCACACAGGCAAGCTGCATATGGGCCAGGGAGGAAACCGCATTGCAGTAGAAGACCTTCCCTTGCTTCCCAGGTCACCCTCAGCAGCGAGATATCGTCCAGGATGAACTCCTGTGGAAAATATTGGGACAGTGGTCAGTGTAGGTGCCCCCTGAAGCTGTTGGCTCTCCCCAAGGCACAGAAACCCAGAGGACTGTGCAGCCCTGAAACAAACAATCAGTCCCCCTTACTCACCATTTTGAGGCTCCCGTGGGATATGTGCGCTCTGTTTCAGACGGGAAAATTATGCTATTGTGTAGACCCTGTGTGTTTTCTACTCCTTAAGTGCGGGGGGAATCATTACTCTGTCTGGTATAAACAATGCTGCCTCTGTTAAATGTTGCATTTTGCCTATACAGCAGCATCAACCTTGAGACCTCAGCCGTCCCTCTTATTGCCTGCTCAGAGACTGCAAAGACTCAGGAATAGACCGCAAAAAAGCAAAGAAGACATGCTGCAAGAAGTGATGCGGCAATCTATTAAAGAGAATGAGAAAGCACAGAACTGGAGGGAGAGAGAAAGCAGGATCCGCCAGGAAAATGCAGCGCACTGGCGGCAAAGCACGGAGCACCGGCAGCAAAGCACGGATCGGCTCATAAGCATCCTGGAACGCCAAGCAGATGCTATCCAGGAGCTCGAAGCCATGCAGAAAGAGGAGCAGTACCGCAAATGCCGCCCCTCCCCCACAGCCCTTGTCCCAAAACTCTTTCCGTTGTGCCCTGCTGTCACCTCCAACCCACTTTCCCCAACTTCTGTGTTCTTCATGCCACCCGCTGCCTCCAACACCAGTATCTTCACCACCCAGCCCTGAAAACCACAACCCTTACCCTCTGCACTCAACCCCCATCACCTTCAGGATAGCTATACTGCATGTGCAGCACTTACTGCACAGCACACCAGACAGGACATACGCAAATCTGTGATTCTACCGTTCCCCACTCCACCCCCTTGTTTCTTTTCAATAAATGGATTTTTTGGCTTTGAAAACATTCCTTATTATTGCATAAAGTAAAAGACTCCTTAGCCCAGGAAATAAATAGGCACTGCAAGTCTGCTTAGCAAACACTGATTCCTAAAGTTTGGAACCACTGCACTTCACTCCCATGCAGGGCATCAGATATCACTGCTGGTTTTCAGCCTCAAATTACTCCCTCGAGGCATCCCTAATCCTTGCAGCCCCGCACTGGGCCCCTGTAATAGCCCTGCTCTCTGGCTGTGCAAATTCAGCCTCCAGGTGTTGAACCTCGGAGGTCCATGCCTGAGTGAAGCTTTCACCCTTCCCTTCACAAATATTATGGAGGGCACAGCACATGGATATAACCGCGGGGATGCTGTTTTCGGCCAAGTCCAGCTTCCCATACAGAGATCGCCAGCAGGCCTTTAAATGGCCAAAGGCACACTCCACAGTCATTCGGCACCGGCTCAGCCTGTAGTTGAACCGTTCCTTGCTGCTGTCAAGGCTCCCTGTGTAGGGTTTCATGAGCCACAGCATTAACGGGTAAGCGGGATCTCCAAGGATCACAATGGGCATTTCAACTTTCCCTACCGTGATCTTCCGCTCTGGGAAAAAAGTCCCGGCCTGCATCTTCCTGAATAGCCAAGTGTTCCGAAAGATGTGTGCGTCATGCACCTTTCCGGGCCAGCCTGTGTTAATGTCAATGAAACGCCCATGGTGATCCACAAGCGCCTGGAGAACCATAGAGAAATATCCCTTCCAATTAATGTACTCTGATCCTAGGTGGGGTGGTGCCAGAATAGGAATGTGCATCCCATCTATCGCCCCTCCACAGTTAGGGAACCCCATTTGTGCAAAGCCATCCACTATGTCCTCCACGTTACCCAGAGTCACGGTTCTTCTGAGTAGGATGCGATTAATGGCCCTGCAGACTTGCATCACCATGATTTCAACGGTCGACTTTCCCACTCCAAACTGGTTTGCGACCGACGGGTAGCTGTCTGGAGTTGCCAGCTTCCAGATTGCAATAGCCACCCGCTTCTCCACTGGCAGGGCAGCTCTCAATCTCGTGTCCTTGCACCGCAGGGTGGGGGCGAGCTCCTCACACAGTCCCATGAAAGTGGCTTTTCTCATCCAAAAGTTCTGCAGCCACTGCTCGTCATCCCAGACTTCCATGACCATGTGATCCCACCACTCGGTGCTTGTTTCCTGAGCCCAAAAGCGGCGTTCCACGGTGCTGAGCATGTCCGTGAATGCCACAAGCAATTTCGTGTTGTACGCGTTACGCAACTCGATAGCATCGTCGGACTCCTCACTCTCACTTTGGATCTTAAGAAATAGTTCGACAGCCAAACATGACGTGCTGGCGAGATAAGTCAGCATATGTCTCAGCAGTTCGGGCTCCGTTTCCCACAGACAGATCGCGCTGCACAGAAACCATTGAAAGATGGCGCCAAAGGTAGATGGAAACAAAGGGATTTCTGGGATGCGAAGCAATGCATCACGGGGCATTGGGACAGGACCCAGAATGCCCTGCACCCATGCCCCCTTCCCACAACCCACGGCGCCAGAATGGGAAGAGGTGCTCTGTGGGATAGCTGCCCATAATGCACCGCTCCCAATAGCGCTGCAATTGCTGCAAATGTGGCCACGACAGTGCGCTGGGCAGCTGTCAGTGTGGACAGACTACCACATTTTCCCTACTCAGCTGCACGAAGTCAGGTTTAACTCACAGCGCTGTACATCAGCAAGTGTAGCCAAGGCCTAAGATAAAACTTGGATAAAAGTGTGCTATGCATTCTCAATTAAAAATACATCATGCAGTGAGTAACGATTTGTTCATGTATTTTTTTTCAAAAAAGGCAAACGTTCACATCAGTTGTTTTGTCTAACTTCACTTGTTATGTGAAATGTTGATTTGTTCACTTTATTATACAACATGCAGAAGCGTATAGGCATAATATGCGTGTTTTCATGTTCACTCAATTTGCTTCTGACTGAAAACCTATTGAAGTCAGTTGGAGTCCTTCCATTGACTTCACTCAGCTTTGGATCAAGCCCTATCTGCCTCATCACACAAACTAAGACAATGCTTCTTTATCCCTGATGTGCATTTGTAACTCATTAAAATGTATGAGGAATGACTCGTGTTTGAATGGCTATTTGGTTAACACGGTATGGGTGGCCACCTGTTATAAAGGCCAAAAAATGGAGTTCCAATAGCAGCTGTTAACAGGTTTTATTGTAGAATATTCACATTATAAAGAAGATGGTTTATGAATATTTATTTCCATTCAAATTAAAATACCTGGTTCTCATGTGAAATGGAGTTTATGATAATGTAGTGATTATCTTCACAGTTTGATGTCTTTGTCCTTCCTTAGATAAACAGTCTGTGTATTAACACACCAATGCTAACTGTCCTTTTGACTTCTGCAGGCACTTAAATGAGTACTCCACTAAGATTTTTATCCCCTCCACCTGTTTGGGTTTTTTTTTTTTTTTCGGGGGGGTCATTTCAGATTTTCACACCAGATGGAGCAGACATTTTAGAGGTATTTAACTGGCTACAGTTTCCTGTCCCCCTTCCTGAGGGACAGTAAAATAACCTGTTCCCCCCCCCATTTAAAAAAAAACCTACTTCATAGTTATTCCGTGCTTTTACTGACAGCTTTGTCAAGCTGCAACTCCACACCCAGAGACTGTAGGAGCCAGCTGGTTCTCTTTTGGAAATCCCTCCACTAGGAGAGGCAAGATTTTAAAGTGAAGCTGTTACAGGGCTCTGTCCAACTGCCCCTCTACACAGCATGAGCCTGCAGCTGTTAGCAGGATGTTCCCCTTGGACCTCCTGAGTCTGGGGAAAGAGGAGCAGCATTGAAAGTAAGGCTCTTAGGGTCTTTATACGGCTCATAATGCACACAACCTGAAACTGCGATTTTCAGAACTTTGGCAGCATGGTAGCATCAGCATCACTTCTCTTCTTTGGTTTTCCTCTGACATTAACACAGTACATCTTGCCCTTCTCATCATGGGCCTGATCCAAAGAGCACTGAACTCAATGAGAGCTTTGGATAAGGCCCCTGTCTCTTTGTAGTGTCTCTACGATATTGTAGTGCCTTTTGTTTTCTGTATACTGTACATTTACTTTTGTAAGAACGCTGTGCAGCAAAGTAGAGAAGCCATTTTGTTCTCAAAGTTATTGCAGCCTGTAAAAGGTCAGCAAGGATTATGCTCTTGTGGACAGGGCTGGCTCCAGCTTTTTTGCCACCCCAAACGGCGAAGAGGGAAAAAAAAAAAAAGCCGCGATCGGCAGCACTTAGGCGGCTACTCTCCCGCACCGCTTCATTCTTTGGCGGCAATTCGGAGGCCAGTCCTTCCCTCCGAGAGGGACTGGGGGACCCGCCGCTGAATTGCCGCCAAAGACCCGGACATGCTGCCCCCTTCCATGGGCCGCCCCAAGCACCAGCTTGCTGCACTGGTGCCTGGAGCCGGCCCTGCTCATGGAGACAGATTCCGGAAAAAAACGACAACAAGATAAGCTAAACTAAGTAATCACTGGAGTACATGGTTCATGTATGAAAACATCTCTCCTTCTAGCATCTCTCAGACACCACTTCTTATTTCACTTCAACTATCATTTCTCTGCCTGTCTCTGAAATATCTCATGTGTCTCATGCTGCCTGCGGGAAAATATCATGGCAAAAACTGAACTTTCATCTCTCCTGCTGAACCCTCTTTTTTTCCCCCTCCATTATTGTTGACAACTCCACTGTCAGATGCTGGGGTGCAATCCAGACCTGTGGGGGGTTGTGTCACCACCTGCCCTACTACTTTGGGTACATCACAATGCTTTGCTGTTGTAGCTCCCAAGCAGGACCACTCACAAACAGCCCAGCAGCCTGCAGGTCAGTCCCTGTGTGTCTGTTTATAGCTGCAGCACTGGCCCAGCAACCCTGACCTCAGCAGCCTGTCAGCAACACTCCAGTCACACTCTGGGGCTTCCAGTAGCCTTGATTACTACTTGCAGGGTGACCCCCCACACACACTCCCAGTCTCAATTTTTCTACAAAGTGTGTGTTCTGGACAGTCCTGATATTAAAAGTCATTGCTCATGTAAAGCCTCAATATTTAACTGTTTGCTATTTTAACTGGAGTTACCAAACAGGTCAGATTAAACACAACACGGGATTAGTTTAGATTAAAAATGAAACAAGTTTATTTAACTACAAAGAGAGAGGTTTTAAGTGAGTTTGAGTATTAAAGTCAGAAATGGCTACAAGAAAAATACAGAGAAAACACTTCCAAATAGCTCAAACTTAACCAGCTAGACTTGGTTCAAGGTAAAATTCTTACCAGCTTCCCACAAACAGGGCTGATCAAATTCACAGGTCTGGATCTCCCCTCAAAGTCAAAGAGCTGGCTCCTTTGTCATCTTAAATGAAAGATGAATTGGAGTGGTTTTGCCCCTCACTTTTTTAGTCCAGTCACCCTTTGAAATGCATTTTCCTGAGGGTTACCCCTAGATAAAATTCATTCCAGCAATGAGGAAGGAGACATGGAGTCTCATGGTGAAAGAGGTTCCATACCAGCAGTGGGCAACTTGCGGGCCGTGAGACAGTTTGTTTACATTGACCGTCTGCAGGCACAGCCACCCGCAGTTCCCAGTAGCCGTGATTCGCTGTTCCCGGCCAATGGGAGCTGCGGGAAGTGGCGGCCAGCACGTCCCTGCAGCCTGCCACTTCCCACAGCTCCCATTGGCTGGGAATGGCAAACTACGGTCACGCTTGCGGATGGTCAATATAAACAAACGGTCTTGCCGCCCACCAGTGGATTACCCTGACAGGCCACATGCAGCAGATTGTCCACCACTGTTCCATACTGTTGTTTTCTAAAATTCAGATCCATCTATTCCTGCCCAACTTCTTTGCCAAAGAATGGCCACTTCAAAGTTGATTGGCAGTCACCTGTAATGACACCTGGCTAGAGGCATTAGCTTATCCTTTGTCTCCGGGAAACTGGTTTACCCTCCTTTCCCCACCCCCATCTTGTCTGGTAAACATATTATAGTCATAATTTCAGTTTATGTTCATAACTCTTAATTTGCACTTTGTACATACATTACACAAGAATACTGATCATGTGTTATTAGCTTTTAAATGATACCTCACAAGGCATGTTTTGCACAAAAAATACTGCAATCGTGTGTAGGATGTTTATACGGGGGTAATTTCAGACACATCCACTATCTTCTTTTTCACTCAACACACAACTTCACAACTGCCCCTTATCTTCTCTCCTCAGAGCCAGGCTCTCAAATCTTGTCATTTTTCCATCTAGAATATTTCTAAAATCCATCTTTCCCTCTCCCTAAGCTAATATACTGTTCCACAGCCGACTTCTGTCATCTGGCCTACCACATCCATTTTCTCCAGCTCTCATTTATCTCCTCTTCAATCTATCTATCATTCAGGAAGTAAAATGATGTTTCTCTCACATTGCTCTGATCATGTTACCCCACAGACTTCCAGTCCCTACATTGTTTTTTATACCGAGGATCTCTCTCCAATAAAATCCTTGATGGCCTACTTGAAGTTTTAAATACCCTTTATGCCACTGGAGGGGTACAAAGGGCACTTAGAGATGTACAAAGATCTGGCACTCAGTATTTTGCTTTTACTTTAATTATCCTATTTGTTAGTTATCACTATAGCAGGTAAGAAGATACCGTAATTGTCTGTAGGATAGGATAAAATCATAGGATAAAACTAGAAATTGTTGCCTCTCTAGTTTCCTAACTTTTATTTCCATGTAATGTTTGGAATAATGGCAGCCTCATCAGGTGCTCACAGGCAACTTACAAGTGTTCAAATGAAGCCTTGCAAATAAATTGAAAAAAAAAAAAAAAAAAAAAACAGTATAGGAGGAGCAATAGGTGTAGATTTTTTGAATATCTGAAATGACAAGAGCCTATGCAGAAAAATGAATTTAATTAAAGGCACTCATGCAGATTCTTAGCCTTATAAATCCATAAATCTGCAAAGTCATTTCCCCTTCAATTAAGCTAGCATTTTTCATTGCATGGTAATAACTCCCTACTGATCAGGTTTGCCAATACTGAACAATTAGGAGAAATACATAATACAGTATTGCAAAATATTTCACATTAGAGTAGTTCAGTAGAACCAGTGAATCTGTGCTGCTTACCCTCCACATGGGCAATTCCCTATCGGTAGTTCAGAAACTCCCTTAAATGTTTAAGCAGAGCCACATCAATCAGCAAGGCTTCATGACAGAACGTATACTGCGATTTACACCTGGAAATCTACGACAGAAAGAGGAGAACTAGGCAGTTTGGGAACCGCTGATCTACAGTGATTAGAAATAAGTAAAGAAATCATTTTAAAATGTGGAGTAATATATATGGGGAAAGAATGTGGAAACTCATGTAATCAATATGACAGAGAGAGAGAGTTGAGCAGCAGTAATAAAGGGAGACTCGGTGGATCATGCTGGACAGCAAATTAGACATGACTTTTTTGTGCAAAGGGTTAGTTCAGTGTAGGGGCACATCATGACTACTATCATGAAGGGATGTCAGAGTTTCTCTCTCTCTCTCTAGCTCTTGGGTGACCACCCCACAGAATGGCCACTTGCCAACAGCCTATGTTCCTTATTATTAAATGAGCTACACCAATCTACATCTGCTGAAGATTTGGCTGATCATCTTCAGTTCTAGCCATCACAAAACAAAAAAAGCTTGTGGGGTTTCAGAGAACAGCAACAGATATTACCGTGCGACTGGAGAAAACATGGAATCCTATTTTGCCCTAAATAGCCCCTTTTTCTCCTCCATATTCTGACCGAACGTGTATGGTATTTTTGTAGATTTTGTAACTTGAATATTTGCTATTTAAAATGAATCAATTGTATGAACAATTTTCAAAACAAGGGTAAAGTGCTTTGAACCCAACGTTGGAGAGACAATCCTCAAGCTGAATGAAGAAAATGAATATTACAAAGATATATTTTAATTGCTCTAATTATAAGCTTGTTGTAACAAGCATGTGCATAATAGGAATACTAACAAATGCATTTATATTTGACTCAGTAAGTTGACTGACAAAACCAACTCTGACTCTCAGGTTGGGACTGGAAAGTAAAGGCAGATTTTTTTCCTGACACCCTCAGGCCTCTTGGCACCCCATTAGGGGGTCATGACCCAGAGGCAGGAAATGCCCACTCTAAGCCACACTGCACCTTTAAAACATCTAAAAATCAAGCAAACATGGAGATAAAATATACTACTGAGCATGTGTCAGGTGCTGAACTGCAGGAAAAGTTGGGGCAGTAGAGAGGGCCCACTGACACAGTAACATACTAATGTCTTATGTAACAGTAGCATGTGGACAGCAGCTGCAATGCGCAAGAACTAACAGCACATAGCATTTCCTGCAAAGCTGATAATCTTATTGTGAAAAATACAATGTATGTATTGTTGGAAGTTTATACAGAAGAAAGTGAAACAAATGTTCACTCATGTATGTGAACATTAGGATACCAAGTGAGTGTTCAAATGTTTTGAAACACACTAGATGGAATATGGTAAGGCTGTGGAATGCCTTGTGGGTGCTGAAGTCTAACCCTATCAGGCAGAGAGACAGACCTCCCCCAGTTTGAATGGCAGGCATTTGACAAACATGGCAGATGAGCTCCTGGGAATGATGATAGAGGGGCCCAGCATCCCATCTTTCTAAAAGATATGCTCTATTAGTTCAACCAGAAGTTATTAAGCTAGGTGCAGGAATCACTGAGTGAAAGTCCACGTTATTCAGGAGGTCAGACAAGGTGATCATAATGGTCCCTTTTGGCCTTAAAAATCTATCAATCTCTGCATTAATGGTACATATAAGATACAACTAATGGCAACCAACAAAAGTTCTTCAGATTTAAAATAAATAGGTTTTCCGGGAAAAAACAAAACAAAACAAAAAAAAAAAAAGACACCCACCAAACAATCCCCCAAATAAATCATCCTCCCCTCTAACACATTAATTTAAATATATGTTAACGTAAGTGTACATGATGCAAAGTTTTAAAGTCATGTCAGCAAGACTTCTTAAAATGCCACATGAAATGATATAGCCCTGCTTGTGCACAATATTGAGAGGGCTGCATCACTCTGTGTGCCTGGAGTACAGGGATTTTGCATAATGTGTAGTGGAGGAAATGTAAAGGATCATTTACTGCAAATGGGGACAATTTTTCAAAACTTGTTTGCAATGTTAATCTATAAAACCACACAAATATGCATATTGCTCATGATCAAGAAACATTTTTATTTCATATTTAGAACATTAATTACATTGTTCCTTTCTCCTTCTGTCCCTCAGAAAATCCCTCAAATTAACTTTTGTCATATGAACAAAAACTTTATTTCATTTTTACAGGAAACAAGTTTGAATACACAAATTACAAAACAACTTAAGATGAGTAGAGAAATAATTACATAGAGTTAGTTCATGCTTAGACATTAGGTTTTCCCTTGAGCTCCCAACACCAACGTTATTAGAATATACAAGGGAAAAGAAAAGAAAAACAAAAAACCCACTACCCATGGCAAAATCATTTCTGTGAACAAACTCTAGAAAATTTACATTTAGTATAATCTGGCAGATCCTCTTTGAATGTTCACATGCATCAAGTGATTGTGACTTTTCAGTCAGTCTTACAGCAGTAAGATTTCATTCTCTATTGAGAACCTTAGGTGGAGTGCTCATTTCAACAAGATCAATTTAGTTATTATGAGAATCACACACATGTAACTCCTGCTTATAGGTGTTGCCAGTAAGCAATCATAATGTTAGTAGAGGACACTTATTTTTCCTCTGACACAGGACATTGCAGAGGGCCAGAAGTTAAGTTGAACTTGGAATTTCAAGTTGTTGATGTCCAAATATTTTCCTCTGTGTAATTCCAATGGTGTGAAAAAGCTAAGAATTGCCGCAGTTAATAGGCTATGCTGATAGGTTTCCTGATCAAAATATTGGATGCATTCCAACAGAAAGGAATCAATTGCTTTATAGCGCCTTTGCCCATAACCTTTTTTGGCAGTTTTGTGATAATATAGTGTAATAGATTGCAACATCCTGCAGACACTCAATTCACTGGAGTGATTGGAGGCATCTATGTTTCTATGTTTTTCTAAACATGAACCTAAAGGAGATCAGAGTTAGTATTTGGGGTCCCAGGCATGCTCTCACTGAGGCCAAAGGCAAAACTTCCATTTAACTTAATGGGAATAGGATAAGACCCACTGTCT
The DNA here is from genome assembly GCF_002925995.2 of Terrapene triunguis. Taxonomy (NCBI): domain Eukaryota; kingdom Metazoa; phylum Chordata; order Testudines; family Emydidae; genus Terrapene; species Terrapene triunguis. The sequence continues at coordinate 32,150,912 of NW_020664439.1, read as the reverse complement.
ATGTCATCATTACCAATTTTGTTTACTATATGTCAAGGGATCTGATGATACAGTCCTTCTGCACACACCAAACTCCCTTTGATCTTTACACAGAAGGACTACAGGATTGTCTCCTAAAATGATATTAATTGTTGGACAGGAATACATATAATCTCATTCACCTCTTGAATAAAATGGAGATGCCCTGGGAGCAAGAGACAGCCCTGGTCTACACCACAAACTAATATCAGTCATAGGCGCCAACTCCGTGGGTGCTCCGGGGCTGGAGCACCCACAGGGAAAAATTGGTGAGTGCTTAGCACCCACCGGCAGCTCCCCGCCCCCCACACCAGCTCACCTCCACTCCACCTCCTCCCCTGAGCACGCCGCTGCATCCTGCTTCTCCCCCCTCCCTCCCAGCTGTTTCGCGTGGCAAGTGCTGGGAAGGAGGTGGGGAGGAACACAGCGCACTGAGGAAGAGGCGGGGCTGGGGCAGGGATTTGGGGAGGGGTCTGTAAAAGGTTCGTGCCCGGGCTCGACCCTCCGGGGCAGGAGGGGAGCCACACCGACTCCCTGTCCACGAAACAAAACAGCCGGTTAGCTCAGGTTTCAGACCCTTCGGTGCAGGGCTGAGTAATCCACAGGCCGTTCAGTAGCCCAGGCCCTCTGGTGCAGGGGGGGCTGGGTAAATACA
>NW_020664439.1:32109931-32150229 GCF_002925995.2 Terrapene triunguis | reverse complement strand
AATACACAGTTCAGTAGCCCAGGCCCTCTGGTGCAGGGGGGGCTGGGGAAATACACAGTTCAGTAGCCCAGGCCCTCTGGTGCAGGGGGGGCTGGGGAAATAAGCAGTTCAACAGCCCAGGCCCTCTGGGCTGGGTAAATACACAGTTCAGTATGGGAAGGCCCAGGCCCTGGCTCAGGGCGGGGCACACACCGACACAGCTCAGGCCCTTGGAAGCAGGGGCTGAGCAGCTACACCGGTGGGGAGCTCAGGCACCCTTGCGCAGGGGCTGAGCAACGCTCACTCGGGGTATGCCCTGGCTGCGAGACCAGAGCGTGGGGGGAGGGGGAAGCCTGCCACCCGTGAGTGGGGGTGGCAGGGGGGAACGCAGGCCCACCCACTCCACTGCGTTCCAGCCCGGGGCCCTAACAGCGGTTATTGCCGCTGCCGGTCAGTGGGGTATCCTGACCGAAACACACTGACATGGGTTCGCATGCCTCGACAGCCTGACCGGGGTCGGCTACCCCCGGGCTACTTCCAATTTCCCCCTCAGGGCCTACCTCGTCCGCGGCACCGGGCAGGGTCCAGTCCACCAGCATAGGCTCCTCCCGGCCGGGGCTTGGTGGCAGGTCCGGTAGCTCCGTCGGGAAGTCCGGCCAGTTGCACTCGGGAGGTTCCTCCGGGTAACAGCAGGGTCCAAGGGGTTCTGGTGTGGCCTCACCGTCGGGGTTGCTGTGGGGGAGTTCCAAGGGCTCCCCCCAATGACGGGAGCGGACGGGCTCCGGCGGCTCTTCCTCGTAGTGAGCCCGGGGCAGCTCCGGCCAGCTGGGAGAATATCCTCGGGCCTCAGAGGTATCCTGGTCGGGAGCTCCCGGCCGCACGTCTGCTCCCTGCGGTGGTCGGAGCCTGACTGAGCTCCGGCGGCCAGGCTTTATACTTCCTGTCCCGCCCCTTGACTTCCGGGGGGCGGGAACAGGTGGCGGTGGCTCCGCCCACTCTGGTGTCTGCACCCGTGCTCCCTCCTCTGGGCAGGTGGGGAGCCACACCGACTCACTACAGGGTCCAATAGCGGCAGGGAGGAGGCAGAGTCGGGGCACCCACCAGCGCCAACAAAAGTTAGCACCTGTGATATCAGTATAACTATGAAAAATCCACACCCCCGAGTGTGTTAGACTAACATAGCACTGTCTATGCTGGGAGTTATGTCGATAGGAGGGTTTCTCAGGGTGGTGGAGTATCTAGGCAAACAGGTGAGCTTCTCCCATCAGCGTAGATACTGTTGTCACTAAGCGCTGTAGCTGCAGTGCTGTAAGTGTAGACAAGCCCACAGAAGAGCATTACTAGTCCACAGAAAAACTCTGTCATCACTGTAAACAACCAATCTCTGAGACAGCTGACAGCTAATCTCAAATTTTCAAAAGCGGCCAGTGGCGCTGAATGCCTCCACAAGCAAGATTGTTAAAATAAACTAACTGGAATCGAGTCTGAGCCAATGTAGATTTCCATAGCACCGTTCAACATAAATACTAGGATGCACCTATGACAATATACAGCAGCTGATGCTCCACTTTCCTTCCTTGCAAGGCCATGTGAAATACCAATGCACAACAGCTGTCTGGACTTGTCTGAACGAAACCTGAAGAAAGAAACTTTATGCTTTACAAGTGTGTGTAATTCATTAACATTACATGTTATATTAAGTGTAATTACATATTATGAAGTCAAGTGGGCTGCTGTTCAGATTAAGGGACTAAATCCAGATATCCTAGTTCATTTTGCCCTGACAATGATCTGCTGTGTCATCTTGAGCATGACACAACCTGTCTGTGCTTCAGTTTACCCATAATAAGCAATAACATTTATCTACCTCAAAAGGCTATGGTGAGGCATAAATAATAAGAGCAAATTTGTATCTTCACTGAGGGCCTCTTGGTGTTAACTCAGTAAGTACACAACAGTTTATAAAATTTTAACAAGATTTATCCATGATCAGGTTGCTCCAGATTTAAAGCTACTCAACATTCACGCAATGGGTTAGGTCCTTTGCTGCTAGTGACAGGCTAGTTCCAGTTGGGTATGGGTTATAAGAAGTCTACGAATACTTCAGCTCAGGTCCTACTGTGAAGTTCGCACCACCAATTATAAGACAAAATAGTTTACAGAAACATGTTTTTCTGAAAGATTTATTGTTTATATACATATACACTTTTTGAAGGCTATTGGGTATAGATCATTAACAACCCAAGATGTCGTCAATGCCTCTATGCTCAATGTGCTACACACATTTTGACAAACAATTAATCAGAAGACTATATTGCACCTGGCTCATATTTACAGCCAAAAAATGAATTGGGTTGAAAAATCATTTGAAAGGGATAATACTTCAACCTGATGACTTTGTAGTTGGTTTTGTTTTCCTGAAAGGATTCTGCTAACACATCATGTTTGAGAGACCAACAGACACTGAATTTATGAGCCTTTAGGTAAACAAAACATATGGTGCTTGCCATGTTCCATCTATTTGGTAATCAGTCATTTAGCAATAAATGCAAAATCAAATTTGGAAAGCTTTTCATGACACTCGATTTGAAGAGATCAATTATGTTCTTAATTTTGACAAATCTTTCATAGTGAAATTATTTTTCTGTAGACTAATTTTTCTTTGTTGTTCTATAAGGTTTTCATTAACCCCTGTTGACATTGAGACCTGGGACTTCTCAATGACTAATATAGATACAAAATGCAATATAGCTTTGCTCCTAAAATGATTGATGCCTGCAGCAAATCTAACAATTGAAATCTGTTTCAATTGTTGTTTTCATCTTTACATATTCTTTAACTCCAGACTAAAACTGCACTTATTTGCCATATTATTTTAGCTGGAATGGCCACTATAGCGTTATTCCATGTTCAAGATCCTGCAATCACATCAATGGGTCTCCACATGGCCATAAAAGTCTGCCCATGCAGCTCTGATTACAGAATAGCAGACTATGCCCAAATGTACCTAAGCTTTAAGCATGTGAGAAGTCCATTGAAGTTAACAGAACATCTTACATGTTTAAAAGTTAGCCATATGATTAAGTTCCTTGCTGAACTTGGGTCTATAAATGTATCAGGGTATATGCATCAAATAATGCCAAAAACTGTGTGGATATCACTTGGAGGACAAGATGATGCTTGTTAAACACACAAGCACAATTCCATGATACATATTGGAGGGTACCATGCTGGCCCTGGCCCTGCCTGAGATCCATTTCACAGGTACGTCTCATCTAGATCCACAAGTATCAGAGTATTTGGTTTTGCAGAAGAATGCAAAACAGGAGCCGTTTTAATTTTTTCCCAGAGAGCTTTGAACAGCCCTAGAGTCTACTCCCCCAAAAGTATTATTGTCTACGGTTATGTCACCCACCCCTTCGTAACCCTCACTTAGCCAAATCATAGATATTGAACGCATTACATTTTCTCTCATAAGGCAGTCATTTTTTTAAATGGAAAAAGTAACATTTTTCATGGAGCAAAATGGTAACTTTAATAGTTACATTTCCTAAATACATATTGTTATAGCCGGTATCAACCAAGCAACGCTATATAAAAGTGAAATAAATGTTTTAGTACAGACTTGAAGAAACAAACAAGGTATTCCCACTCTCTTTAGCTTACACATCTTTGAAAAATTTCGTTAAACAAAAAAGTATAATGGGTCTCAGGGTTCTCTCAGAGGAGCTCTTCTAAAGCAAGTAGTGTAGCCAAAGCCTGTACTAAGGGGACTTGACCATCCAGAAGTGGTAAGAGGAAAAAGATATCTTTGCTAAGAGATTGGGATGGGGAAGAATAGGTCCCTTTTTCACCTAAGTTCTTAAGGCATTTTCCTTCTCCCTAGCTTCAGAATCGTTTAGCGGCCCTCACTGAGATGAAGCAATTAGCCTGCCCTACAAACTAGACAACAGAGCAGTAGGGGAATGAGGGGAAAGTAAATACAAGAAGACAGGGGACCCACCCCTTCCCTGAGAAATCAATTCTGCTTTCATGGGAAGCATCACAGTGACTTAGTTCTTGTAGTGCCCCTATCCCTTTCTTCACTGGCTCTGCAGTTTAGTTTTCAGGCTATGGGCGTATTAAAAACCTGGTTCAAAAAGGTATGAAGTTCCAAAGTTTTGAAGCATCCCACACACACACCTAACTGAGGCCTACATTTTCCAGACCCTATTACAGTAACAACATTCTCTTCCTCTCAGAGAAGTAAAAAGGCACCAAAAGATCCAGTTTATATAACTGAATAGGTTTTCTACTACTTGGTAGTGCATGAAACAAAGTAATAGACAATACTCAGGCAGGAATTTTCCAGTGATCATATTTGCCCCCTAAATTCATCTACATGGATTTAAGTGGAGAAACATTCCATGGCTACTCTGGGAGGTAGAGAATACCTAGTAATGGCAGCATCTCTGGATCTCAGTAGCAATTAAGATTACTGCTAGTCATTCCACAGTCTGGGATGATCATGTGTAAAAATAAGCATAATGTCTTTTAGGGCCAAGACTTCTTTGCCGCCTGCAGTCAGAATACAAAACAAAAGCTGTTTGATGGAGTCTGGGTAAGGGGAAAGGAATCCTCCATGCAGGCCACAAAACTGCTCTTTAGCTATTTTTGTGCAGTAGCCCGCTCCCCTCCCGAGGATTCTGTGGCCATTCTCTTATGGGTGCATCTAGCTGATGGATCTCCACAGATTCACCCACATCATCCCTCCCAAAACACTCCCTACCTGCTAAGGTGCAAGGAGCCCCTCCATAGTACTTCTCCACTCCCCAAATCTTGGCTCCCCATGCAGCTGACCACACTAGTTTCTCAGAGTTCTGGGCCATCCACAGCTGCTGAAGGACTGGGCAAATTTTGCCCACCCCTTTGGGCAGTTGAAAGAACTGTTAAATATAGTGCTTACTTTAACTAAGCTTTTCAAGACAGGTGTGGCGGGGCGACGACTCACCGGCGCGACGACTCACCGGCGCGGTGCCTCCTGCTGGCCGTCTCAGGAATTAGCTCTTTCCAGCCCAGAGCTCCCTCTGCAAGCTGGTGTCTCTCCTGCCGCTGGCTCCCGTGTCCCTCCCGCACCCCGTTGCCCCTCTACTTCAGGGTTCTGCCCCAAGCAGCAACCCACTGTGTCTGGGTCTCCCCTCACAGGGGAACCCCTAACCCTCTATCCCCACCTTGCCTCAGTGGCTACTGCCAGTCATCATCTAGCCCCCGCTCCCTGGAGCCAACTGCAGTCTATAAACCACTCATCATCGGCAAGGGGGTTAGGACCTGCTGCCTTTGCCTATCTCTGGGCTGCCCCTCTGCAGCCCCCAGTACCTATTTGGCCCTTTTTAAGGCCTGCAGCCTGCGGTTTTTCTAGGCTGGAGCTCCCCAGCTCCCTCTGCTCTTCCCCAGCACTGCTCCATCCTACGTACCCTCCTCAGCTTCCCAGGCAGCTAGGTCCTTCTCTCTCTAGGGAACTAGAGAGAGTGTGTCTTCTTCAGTCTCTGGCCCTCAGCCCTCTTATAGGGCTAGCAGTGGCCTGATTGGGGCATGCCTCTTATAAGGGCCAGCTGGGCCCTGATTGCACTGGCTACAGCTGTGGCTGCTTTCCTAATCAGCCTAGCTTCTCCTCCACAGCCTTTCCAGGGCTGCTTTAGCCCATTCAGGGCCAGAGCAGGTGACCACCCCACTACACAGGTTAATGCATTAATATGAGAAACAATGGCTGACCACTGCTCTGTATACATTTCTGTACTGGAAACAAAAGTAGTGACATGAACAGCTTTCTTAATATCAATTTATTTTTATTACTGGGATGTAGAACAATGAGAAATTAAGACTTGAAAAAAATCAATTGAAGCATCTTAACTTTCAGACTAAAATCTTTAGCTGGTGCAATTTGTGCAACATGATACAATAAAATGAATTAGAGCAGATCGTTTTGTAGTTCAGCTCAAATGCATTTAGAATATGGCTCATATAATCAGAAAAAAGCTTATCTTCAGTCCTTCAGTAACAGAAATGTGAACACATAAACACAGTGGTAAATATCAGATGCAAAATCAAACCAATCATTTTGAAGGAAGTTTCGTTAGCTCTTTTATTGTAATGCTTACCCAAAAAATTATTTAAGATTCAAATAATATAATACTTTGTTTCATTTAATTTGTCTTATAGGTGTCCAGACAGTTAGAAAGTTGTTAAATGCTTTGGATCTCTATAAAGATATTTTTGGGCCAACCACTTTGGAATATTTCAATTGAGAGTAAGTAGGTATTGAAAACAAAAACAACAATCAGGATAGATTTTAAATTAGTATAGCTCCACTGACTTCAGAGTTACTTTAACTGATACCAGCTGAGAATCTGGGCCACCATTTTTATACTTTTATGGAAAGAATGAATGGAGCAAATAAAATAGTTTAAAAAGAGAGTCTTCTTTTCTCCTTCCTCATCTATTACCCTGATATCCCACCCTGGTGTAAATGCATCTCTCTCTCTCTCTCTCTCTCTCTCTCACACACACATAGACCTACCAACTCCTCTGGAATTGCTAAAGTCTGTTCTTATTGATTTCAGTGGGAAAAGAATCAGACAGTATTGGTATTACGAGTACTGTAGAGAATTATAAAAATCAATGGTTTTATACATAAGGAGCATTCTGACTGGTCAATTTGCAGTTCTTCTCTCTCTCTGATTCCAGACAGGGACAACACCTCATATATTCAGGTCATTTGGCCCTCTCATTCCCATAATGGAAGTTGATACTCCTTTAGCTACCCAGACATCTGTTGGAAGAGTAATGCAACAAAAATCACAAAATGTCCAATAAATTCTTGGAATATATTGGAGCCACTTTTTGAAACAAGTTGTAAGGACTTATTAGGTTTGATTTTAGATTTGATTCTAACAGGGCGGAATTGATTGCAAATCTTAAGGTTGAAGGCAGTTTGGGTTAAAGTGATTATGAAATGATGATTTCATGATTCGAGGAAAGGACAGAATGAACCCAGAATAAGAACAATGTGATTAAAAAAAAAAATATATCACACTTTAACAGACTCAGAGAACTGGTAGGCAAGGTCCCATGGGAAGAAGATCCAAGTGCAAAGAATTGAGATCTAGCAGTTTCTCAAGGAGGCATCAGTAAAGGCACAACAGCAAACTACTCAAATGTGAAGAGAAGAAGAATAGGAAGAGGCGATAGGGCTCAATAAGGAGATCATGGATGACCAGAAAACTAAAAAGGAATCCCACAAAAAGTGGGAACATGGACAGATTGCTAAGGATGCAAAAAAATAGCACAAAACACATAGGGAAAAAATGAGAAAGATTAAGGCACAAAAATGAGTTACATCTGGCAAGGGATATAAAAGGTAATAAAAAGAGGTTATTTACATACATTAGGAGTGGAGCAAGAGAAAGAGAAAGAACAAGGAAAATGTATGTCTAATACTTATGTGGAATGAGAACTAACAGATGACAACCTGAATGCTGAGGTGTTTAATTCCAGTTTTGCTTCTGTCTTCATGAAAAAGGTTAATTGTGACCAGATAGTTAACACAAAGAGAGATGGAACAAAAGCCAGAATAAGGAAAGAGCAGGTTAAAGAACATTTAGATAAGTTTGATGTATTCAAGTAGGCAGAAGCTGAATTCTCCATAGGGTACTTAAAGAACTAGCTGAAGCCACCTCAGAACTGATAATTATCTTTGAGAACTCATGGAATACAGGTGAGATCCCAGATGACTGGAGAAGGGCAAACATAATAGTTATCTTTAAAAAGGGCAAGGAGGAGGACCTGGGGAAATTATAGACAAGTCAGCCTAACTTTGAAATGTGGAAAGATACTGGAACATATTATTAAGCAATCAGTTTGTAAGCACCTAGAGGATAATAAGGTTATAAGGAATAGCCAGCATGGATAGGTCAAGAACAAATCATTACAAACCACCTATTTTCCTTCTTTAACAGGGTTACTGGCCTAGTGAATATTGAGGAAGCAGTAGATATATCTTGACTTTAGAAGGGCTTTTTTTCCTCCTCCACTGTCCCATAGGACATTCTCATAAGCAAAATAGGGAAATGTAGTATTTAAGAAATTACTATAATGTGGTCTAGATAAAATTATTATAAGGCAGGTGCACAACTGGTTTAGAAACTGAACTCAAAGAGAAATTATCAATGGTTTGCTGTTATACTGGTGGGGCTCCACAGAGGTCTGTCCTGGGTCTGGTGGTATTCAATATTTTCATTAATGACTTTGATAACGGAGTAGAGTCCGCTTATAAAATCTGCAGATGACAACAAGCTGGGAGGGATTGCTAATACTTTTGAGTACAGAATTAGAATTAAAAATGACCATGTCAAATTGAAGAATTGGTCTGAGTTCAACAAGATGAAATTCAATAAAGACAAGTGTAAAAAGGAAGGAAAAAATCAAATTGCAAAATGGGGAATAACTGGGTAGATGGTAGTACTGCTGAAAAGGATATATGGGGTATACCGGATCACAAACTGAATATGAGTCTACAATGTGATGCAGTTCCAAAGAAGTTGCTATTCTAAGGAGTCATATATAAAACATGGGGAGGGAGTTGTCCTGATCTATTTGGCACCGTGAGGCCTGAGCTGGAGTACTGTGTCACACTTCAGGAAAGATATGGATACATTGCAGAGTCTGGAGGAGAGCAACAAAAATGATAAAAAGTTTATAAAGCCTGACCTATGTGGAGATGTTAAAAATGACATAGTTAACCTTGAGAAAAGAAAACTGAGGGGGAGACTTGATAATCTTCAAATATCATAAGTGCCATTATAAAGGAGATATTAACTAGCCATTCTCCACATCCACTGAAGGTAGAACAAGGAGTGTATGACTTAATATAAAGCAAAGGAATTTAAGTTAGATATTAGAAAAAAATCTGACTATAAGAATAGTTGAGTACTGAACAGGCTTCCAAGGAAGCTTGTGGAATCCCCCTCATTGGAGGTTTATAAGAAGTAGTTAGACAAACATCTGTCACAAATGGTCTAGGTCAGTGGTCCCTGCAGCCTGCTGCTTCCTGCAGCTCCCATTGGCCGGGGATGAATGAAACAACATTCATTCATAAAATCGGTTACCCCAATAACTGGCTAACTGACAATTAAGATGCTTGTTAAGAGCCACAGCATTCAGCCAGTTGCCCTTGTAAGTTTCACTGTCAATCCAATTCCTGCTTAAATCACTGAGGGCTGGTCTACACTGGGGAGAGGGGGATCGATCTAAGATACGCAACTTCAGCTACGCGAATAGCGTAGCTGAAGTCGAAGTATCTTAGATCGAATTACCTCAGGTCCACATGGCGCGGGATCAACGGCCGCAGCTCCCCCATCGACTGCGCTACCGCCGCTCGCTCTGGTGGAGTTCCGGAGTTGACGGTGAGCGCGTTTGGGGATCGATATATCGCATCTTAACGAGACGCGATATATCGATCCCGGATAAATCGATTGCTACCCGCCGATACGGCGGGTAGTGAAGACGTACCCTGAGACTTGCACTGTTTCAGTATTGTAACTTCTGTTCACTGTTTGCCATTCACTACACTTGTCCACTTCTGTTCACTGTTTGCCATATTGTAATTCAAACTCCATTTTCCAACAGTTACTCCATTTTGTAAAAGCTTGCTGCAACCTTCATTTTTGCAAAACCCAGCTGTAATCTTATTAGTTTAGTTTAGTTTAGATGTGTGAATGAGGTATGTATGGATGATGGAATCAACCTCCAACACCAGCCTGTCCTGATGAAATAGAGTTCAAGCACCAATGGCTGAAGATGCAGACAACAGCCCTAACAAAGTAAGAAGAGTCCACCCTAAAAAGAAAAGAACAAAGGTACAATAGAAGGAAGGTCAAAGCCAGGTCCGAGGCTGAAAGTCATGTCTGCAATTGACAGGTGATCAGTCACACCGAACCCAGAGGCAGTGTGACACAGCAAAACCTATAGACTCCGGATTCAAACTAAAGCCTACAAAAAAGGATGGGTGAGATGGAAGACTTTGGAGGGTAACGTTCTGCTGCCAACATGGGAGGGCAGACCCAGCCCTTCCTTGTGCCTGGCTTTCCTGGCCAGTTAGTCGCCACAAGCTACAAACCCAAGCTGTGAAAACAAGCCACGGACTCAAGCTATGTTCAGGACTGGTAACTATACAGCAGCTGCAGAACATCTAATGGATGTGTGTGTGGATGTGTGTGTGTATAGGTATTAGTTATTGGTCATAAATCAAATTGTGTTATCATAATAAATGTGGCATCTTTGCCTTGCCCCCTGAAACGATCCTGTGCAGTTTTGTCTGCATAACACTGGGAGCTGTGAGAGGGCCGTGCCTGTAGACGGTCAACATCAGCAAAATGCCTTGCGGCCCACAATCAGATTACCCTGATGGGCGGTTGCCCACCACTGGTATAGGTATACTTGGTCCTACCTCGGTGCACGGGCTGGACTAGGTGATGGCTCAAGATCCCTACATTTCTATGAGATTGCGACTCTCAGGCATTGTTTCCGAAGGAAGACTGAAGCCATATGCCCTTAACCTCCTTCACAGGCTGCCATTTACACATATCTGGAAGCCATAGTTATCCAATGGATTAGGCAGAGATCCTAACAGTGTTTAAATTTCATGAAAATTCAAAGTTTCGTGGATGCAAAATTACATTAAACAAATTTGCTCATTCCTGTACAAACCCATGTGTAAAGACTGTCCCTGTTAAAAAAAAAAAAAAAAAAATCACTCCATCTACAAGTTCAACATTCAGAATGCAAGACAATGGAATGCTCAGAGGAAGAAGTAAACTTATATTCATTGGAAGGTTGAAGGGAATGTTTTCCTTGGTTTATTGTTGTGACACTATGGGAGATAAAGCAGAAGGAAGGTAAAAACCTATGGCTGAAATTCACCAGTAAAGAGAACAAGCAATTTACCTTTAAAAATCACCTATCAAACTTTTATCATACGAGAACTTCCATGTCAGTCCTCTATCAGTCTAAAAAGGGTGGATACTACGTTAAATGCTTTTTACTTCACATCAGTCTGCAAATTAAAGGATTCACTCTCTCTATATTTTTATATTATTCAATCTCAACTCTTTTTAACGAGGGGTGTATTGTAAACAAGCCTCATTAAAAAAAGAGATGAGGTTGAATCTTAACTTTAACAAGTTCTTTTTTTTTTGCAAACCTGCTTGTATTTTTTAAAGGCGATCAAAAGCCCAGATACTCAGAAGGATTTAGGCACCCAAATCCTATTGAGTTAAATGGTTGTTAGGTGCCTATTTTGAGGATCTAGGCCAGGGATGGGCAAACTTTTTGGCCTGAGGGCCACATCAGGGTATGGAAATTGTATGGCAGCCCATGAATGCTCACAAAATTGGAGGTGGTGTGTAGGAGGGGGTTAGGGCTTTGGCTGGTGGTGCAGACTCTGGGGTAGGGTCAGAAATGAGGAGTTCAGGTTGCGGGAGGGAGCTCCACGTTGCAGTGTGGGGGAGGGCTCTGAGGTAGGGCTGGGCATGAGGGGTTTGCGGTGCAGGAGGGGGCTCCAGGCTGGGACCAAGGGGCTTGGAGGGCAGGAGGGGGATGAGGGCTGGGGCAGGGGGTTGCAGTATGGGGGAGGGGTGTGAGGGCTCCAGCTGGGGGTGAGGGGTTTGGGGTGCAGGAGGGGGCTCCAGGCTGGGACCAATGGGTTCAGAGGGCAGGAGGGGGATCAGGGATGGGGCAGGCTGTTGGGGCACCAGGGGTGAGGGCTCTGGGGATGAGGGGCTTGGGGTACAAGAGGGGACTCTGCGCTGGGATCAAGGGGTTCAGAGGGTGGGAGGGGGATCAGGGCTGTGGCAGGAGGTTGGGGAGGGGGATGACTCAGGGCAGTGCTTACCGCAAGCAGCTCCCAGAGGCATGTCCCCCCTCCAGCTTTGAGGCGCTGCCAGGTGGCTCTATGTGCTGCCCTGTTTGCAGGCGCCACCCCTGCTGGTCCCATTGGCTGGGAACCGTGGCCAATGGGAGCTGCGAGGGCGGTCCCTGTGGCTGGGGCAGCATGCAGAGTTGCCTGGCCATGCCTCCGTGTACTACATAGGAGCCGGAGGGGGGTCATGCCAGCTGCTTTCTGGGAGCAGAGCGGGGTAAGCCCATGACCCCAATCCCCGGCTGGAGTGCCAGAGTGGGGCAAACCCCCGACCCCTCTCCCTGGCGGGAACTGAGGGCCAGATTAAATGGTCTGACGGGCCGGATGTGGCCCGCGGGCTGTAGTTTGCCCACCCCTGATCTAGGCCATAGCACTTAAATCAAGCTGGCGTTTAAGGTCTAAGATAAGAGATTCCTGCTCTGACAAATCTCAAGGGACACATGTAAGCAGGGCTCCCTTTCCAAAGATTTCAGCAAGTCTATAAAACGTGTGCATGCATCCGTGTGCCTGCAGCCATACTTAAGGTTATGGTGGGTAGTGCAAGGAGGTTTTGTCCATACTGCAACTGTGAAGTGTTTAGAGCCTGATTTTCAGAAGTCAAGTATCCACAGCCCCCACTGACCTCAGTAAGAGTTGTGCATACTCAACATTTCTCTGAGTCAGGCCCTTAAAATAAAAAGATTAATAAAACAAACCATGGCCAAGAGACTCTATCTTTCCCTGCTCCCTTCAATGTCTGCTCCAGCCTAGCATTCTCATTCATGCTCCCTCTATACCCCAAATGTCCCCTTCCATATTCCACCAGTTTTCTGCCTTCCTGAGTCCATTTCTGTCTCGGCCCCCTTCCCCTCCTCCATGCCTTCATCAGACTGCTTCCCTCACAATTTCTTTCAGTCTGTTCACCTTGATCCATATCCCCCCACTACTGGCTCAGCTCAACAGTGGCAGCAGCACAGCCTAGCTTTGACAGCAGGTCAGTTGATATTTATACAGGCTGTCAAAACGTTTTAAAATATTGCTTTGTTTTCACATGACAAGGGCTCTGTATAGTGTGGCATGGGCCAGTGCCACAGGTAACAGGAAAGGGAGAATAATAAAAAAACCCAAACCTACTAACATAAGACACAAATACGTCTCCACAGAACATTTATCTGCCCTTATTCAACGTACAGGGGGATTCAGGATCACAGCTACCTCCTTTAGGAACAGCCTTCTCCTAATCCCCTTACAACTCATGGAACCAGAGTTTTTATTGAACAAGTACCTGCACTAGGCACCTCCCAAATCGCAACATCAATTTTATGCTTAGCAGCCCAGGGAACTTGGGTGTCCATTGAGAGGAAGAGGAAAGAACCCACCCAGCCCAGGCTCAATCTGGCAGTAAGGGAAAAGTTCCTTCCCAGGTGAATAATATGGTTACAGCAAGGTCCCAAAGCCTGGTCCTAACTCTACTCCCACAAGTAGGGAGGAAGCTTTTTCTCAGGGCATAACATGGTGCCCCAGGCAGGGGGTGAGGGCTTATAAACCCACTCTTGGGTATATGGGGGCTAGAAAGAAAGGTGCTACATAAGCCAGAGGAGTCCCCTCCTCAAGCCCAGAAGGAAGGAAGGGGCAATCCTTAAAGGGGCCATAGGTTTTCTTTCCCTACTGGCCCAGACAAAACCTCCCCATATCTGAGGCTGCAGGAGGTGGGGCCATTCTGTGTAAGCAAGATGGTCAGTTTTTCAAGTCTTCCTTGCTTCTGGGCCTGGCTCCAAGATGGCTGAGCAAGAAATTGCCCTGCTCCCTTTGTCAGCCCTTCCACTGTTTCTCCTTTCACACTCCATGTTCTAATGGACTCAAAGAGAAGCAGAAAATGAACGTCACAAAAGCGGCTGGGCTCTAGAAATCTGAACGTTATGCTAAAAGAATCTGTAACATCGCCTGTAACCTGAGTTCTATAACTTAGCATTTGTAATGTAAATAATCTACAATCATGTCAATGTGAACACATGGTACGAGTGGGAAGCAAGTTAAATTTGTCTCTGTGATGAGAGCTGAGAGGCATGTGCCAAATATTATAATTTGCCTGGACAAAGAACCCTCTAGTTTAGTATCACTGCTGAATATCAAGCTGAGAAATCTGTGATACTATGTCACTGAACATCATGGAGTGCCACATACTGTCCTGGACATTTCTTCATTCAGCCTCAGGATAGTATATAGCCCTGCATGTCCATTGCTCTCTCTCATTCCTTCTCAACTGAAGAAGTTGGGATTGTAGTTGAAACAAGTCTGTTTTCTGCTTGTGGGGCATTTATCGGAACCAAACCCAAAATTTGAACTTTATTGTGTTGGTTCATTATTTACCTCATTACACCATCTACATTATATTCCTTAGACTTGACATACCATTATTTCAACCACTGATCACTGGCAGCAGGTCCCTGTTACATTCCTGATATGGATTTGGCAATTTTGAATGATTTTTGTACTAAGTCATCTTGTCCTCTTATTTGCCACTTTTATTAAGCTTGGCTAAGCTTTATATTCATATAAAACCCCTAAGTTGCCAGATAGGTTTTCATAGGCACTCATAGCTCAAATATTTTGCCAACTTACTGCTCACTTTGAAAGTATAATTTAAAAGTGAAATTCTTCTCTTGCATTATTTTCTCTTAAATTGGATGTATTTGTAGTTTTAGAAATTGTACTTGGGCTGTTTCTTAGGTACGAAATTCAACTGTCACCATTTCGGGAAAACTATCTTTTTATTGCATACATTGTCTAGGTTCCAATGTAATGTTTGAGTAAGTCAAAAATTCAGCAGACCACGCCTTTCCAGTCCCCTTCAGCATAGTTAATCAGTACATTTTATGATGGGTTAAAAATTTAAACTAGAGTATTTTTCATTACCTATGATTTTTAATAGCATTGTGTCATTGCTTCCTGCTGAACTATTATGGTGCAAATGTGTCTCAGATGTCTAGTTATTTAATTATGTTTCTGCATACTTCATTTGCTACAGTGAATTCTAAACCTTCTAGATGTCTATTCAATGATTTCATTATTTTCTATAGAACCTTTAGCTTTGACCCCTAAAAGAAACTTGTAGAAAGACACCATATTCACAGTATGCAACATTATACAAGTTAGGCTTAGAGAAGGAAGGTAATTAAAATCACTATTTTCTATTTAAACCAATATTATATATATATATATATATACACATACATACATACATACATACATACACACACACACACACAAACCTAGAGGGGAAAAAAAAACAACCCACCTTATCCGTTCAGTGCTTCTATATCTGTAACAGATGAAGCCTGCTGGAGAAAAGCAAATCAGCCTTTTTGAACTTAAAAACATATAACTGAAATCATTACTGTTTAACAAGTTTTAAGTACACACATGCTAGTAAAAGCTGGCTTCGGGTATTAATGAAGTTACGAAATTCAGGAGGAAAAGTCGTAAAAATCACACTGCAAATGGATTTGGTTTAAAAGTAAATAAAATAATGAATATAACAACAACAACAAAAACCTGTTGAAGCTACAGCATTATGGTAATATGGATGTATTGGATATATAGATACACACACAGAGATAGATAGATACATACATATTCTGTAGGTGTGCAGTATTCTCCATGCCAGAACACAACTATATTCTGTGCGTCTCTGTGGCAAGTGGGTGTGGTGTTGGGAAGGCAAGAAGTTTCCCCACACACCAAGAACAAATGTTCTTTTTCTGAAAGACATGGTTCAGTTCAACCACTACTATTGGACGTGAAGGGGGAATTAGTTCAGGGAAGTCCTATGGACTGTTATGTAATAGCTCAGACTACCAGATCACAATGGTTCCTTCTGGCCTTAAAATCTATCAGTTACCTACTGACAACAGCATAAGGGCCAACCATAATTGCAGCACCTGTGCTGAGGGGAGCATGGTGGCACTCTATTTCTACTCCCACAGTGGAGGAAACTGATTCAACGGAAATCGGTGGAGCCAGAGATGTCCGCCACACATACACCCTGTGTCAATAGAGGTGTTGGGACACATGTAGGAGTGGAAATAGGTTACCTGCCATAGGAATGTGGAGGTGTGGGGTGCTACCTCTGCACGCCGGGCTGTCTTGCAGATATAATTGAACTTGTTATGACAAAAGTGTGCCATGATGCAGTGTCAACAAATTGAATTATTTTATAACCTTTCTGCCATGATCCTTACTAGGTACAAACTAGTTAAGTGTGCAACATACAAATGACATATGATAATTTCATGTAATTTGAAAAAGCAAAATTTGTGTGGATTCCAAATAATTATGAACCTACTGCAGATAGTTCAAGAACTTTGCATGAATACTATGGGAACGAATAGACGGACATCTCTTTCTCTGACACTTTTTGTAAAATGCCCTGATTCTACAAGGGGTCCACCAGAGATAGTGCCTAATTTTAGTCCCACTGATTTGCAGGATCAATACCTAAGATAGTGACATCATAATTAGTGATTGGTGAATAAAAGATTTGCTACAGAGGAAGCTTCCAAAAGTTCAGATACAGAACCCGTCCAGAATCTTGGTGCTGAAAAGTGGGCTGGAAATCTCATAAGACTGGCACTTACACAATTTCCAGTACTTCATGTTTCCATTAGTAGAAGAAATACCATGTACTGATCTCTCGTTTAAAAATAAGGATCTTAGGAACTTCTGTTAAGTCAGAATTCTTCTATGAATTTCTAGAGTTTAACTGTACATGCATGATCCACTCTCCATGCACATTTTGTTAATAAATGGGATGTTTTGAGTACACATGCAGAAAGCCAAGAACATCAGGTATTTTTGTCCTGGACCAACTCTAGTGAAATTAACAATAAGCTAAGGCAAACTGAGATCACTGATAATGGTGATGCATGTTGGTTAGAAAAGTTACACAATGTTCTTACAGCTTAACACCATTAATCCTGCTGAATTTAATTACTGGAATTACAAACCATTTAATACAACCCTTCATGATATCCTGTTTGAAATCAGAAATGATCTTGCCAGTGGTATACAGTTCACATAGAACACCATTTTAGCTTGAATGTGTACCTGGGCATTCAGTCTGAATTATTTAAGAAATGAATGAGATAGAACAATACAAGTCAAGTTCAAACCATTCATCAAATTAATGGTTTTTTTTTCCTTTCCTTGAGAACAAAAGTTAGCCCTAGCTGCTTCAAATGGTTCAAAGTTGGGGAAAGGAAAAAAGGGAAAAAAAATAGTTCAACTTGAATCCTCTATAATTCCCGGCTGCTTGAGGGAATCATGCGGTTTCAAACACACTTTTAGCACAATTCCCATTAGCTTTGTTCTTATGATTGGTGGACTTAGTCCATCTCTTCCCATGTATATAATGGAAATGAAACAAGACCCCAGTCATGCAACTGACCACACATGGTCTGCATTCAGAGTGTATGCTGCCACCCAAGGACTACTGATATTCATGGCAGGCAAGAAATTTACAACATGAATCACTCATCCATAGATGAGTAGTCTATTTGTTAGTCTCTAAGGTGCCACAAGTACTCCTGTTCTTCATCCATAGAGTTTAGACAAGTAAAAGGTAACTGATCTGAAATTTAATGTCAGGATTAAAATTCCAACTCTTGAGAAGAGGTCATGGGATCTTTAATGACAAGAGTCAAAGAGTTGAGGTTTATGTTTCATTTGATCACAACACCCCTAAGAGCACAACCCCCTATCACACAGTGACCCTTGGCTAAGTACAAGCTCAAAAGAGTGCCACTTTCTGATTCACCAGTACCGCCCCTAAGGCTATTAATTCTAATAATATCAAATGGTTGATGTACTTATTTAGTCTGATAAATATCAGGACATTATAGTGACAGTTGCTTGATACACAACTATTGAATAGCTAAATTTTGCTTGACTTAGAAAAGAGATATGGTATATTTGACAATGAGGGAAAAAAATATCGGAAGCACTGGAATGCAGTACTGTACCTAGGAAGAATATGGCACTTTCACGAATGAACAGCTGTATGGTTAGCTGGAGTTTTATAGTGTAGCGAGAGGGAATAAAGGTTTATTGTCTGACTCTGATTCATTGGGTCCAGTGGTAGCTGCAGTAGCACCATCTCTCTCTTTTAAAAAAAAAAAAAAAAAAAAAGAGTAGAAACTGGTCTGAAACAAAATGATTTTCAAATATTCCTACAGATTGAGAACCCAAATCTGGATCCAGTTCTGATTTTTATGACTAGTTCCTTTCCCTATAATGAGCCAAATCCAAATTCTAGATCCTAATACTCCTGAAATTAGGGGGGGGAAGGGTCAGGGGCTGGGAGGAGATATGGTCTTTAAACCCCAGATTCACATTTTATTTGCTCGTCTCTAGTTTTAATACTTAGCAACAACTATCACCATATGGTGAAAACTTATCCACTGTCTACATTGGCCTACTCCAGTGTACAATCAGACAGAGGGACCCCTTTGTGTTAGAAAGTGCCTTGGGGGTTCTCAGACACTGCACCTTCCCATCCATAGGGGACCCTGCACCAACCCAACACAGTGCAAACAATGGGTAAAACTGGCTAAGGAAGAGAAGTGGCCAAGGCAGCCAGCGGACAGGGGGACAATTACAGTCACTGGCAGAGACTTTAAAAAAATAGACTGCACTTTGGATTTCTAGTTTAATAATGATCATACATCAGCCAACATATCAAATCTTCAAGATGAAATGAATGTTTGGCTTTGTTCCAGAGGTCTTTCCCCTTCTTTTATTAGCACTAACAACAATAAAGCTACTGTAGGGTTGATAGCTGAGCACCAGATGACAAATTCACATGTCATATTTTGCACATTGTTGGAACTTACTGATGGAAGAATTTGTTAAGAATAATGAAAGTACTAAAAAGATCCTGGCAAAGGCTCATAAAAACTGGCCTTGTTGCTATATCTCTGTAAAAGTATTTCATATTTTTAAAGATTAATAGAAGGAAAAACAATCTTATACAGTGCATGATACAATGTGATGGACAAGCCTGGAAAGGTTCATTTCATCTAAGCATCACAGAGAGAGATTTTCCAAATTTATCCAGCCAACTTTGATGTTGGAACTGGGCTACCAGAGATTTCCTGTGAGATTTTTCCTGCTTCGATCTGGTCTGAGGATATACCATGAAAATGGCCTCTCATGGATAGGCTGATGCCTCAATATCCTAAAAACATGATTCCATGCCAACACAAGGATATTGAAAACAGCGACCTCTCTAATTAGTAGGTGCACCTAAGGTCCAACATTTAGGCACTACTGGCATTCATACCCCCGCCCCGCCCGGCAACTGCCACCTAAACTCTGGAGAAGCCTAAATTCCCTAAGCACCTACATTTTTGCTATAAGAGTCCCCAACACACCTAAGTTTCAGCCACCAGGTATGTGCACTGCTGCCTCAGGTAAGTTCCTGGATGCCTCTCTCTCACCTAAGCCCCAGCAGAACTCTCAGGCTACACATTCCTGGGTCTTATCTTGCCCATGAGGCCCAATCTGGTAGGCATGCTCTAAGCATGCCTGATTCCACAAAATACAGCCAGGGAGGTGAAATTGGTGGCAGCCTCCCTTATAACCTTTAGCCCAGGGATTAGGGTGCTCATGAAGGATGTGGGGAGACTCCAGTTCATTTCCCCCCTCCCTTTGCCTGTAAGGGATTCCTCTGGGCCATAGGTCACTTGCAGGTTTAAAACTAGTGTAAAACAGTGAATTCTCTGTAACTTGAAATATTTAAACCACGATTTGAGGACTTCAGTAACTCAGCCAGAGGTTAGGAATGTATTACAGGAGTGAGTGGGTGAGGTTCTGTGGCTGAAAATGTGCAGGTCAGACTACATGATCACAATGGTTCCTTCTGACCTGAAAGTCTATGGCCTGGTCCACACTAACCCCCCACTTCGGACTAAGGTACGCAAATTCAGCTACGTTAATAACGTAGCTGAATTCGAAGTACCTTAGTCCGAACTTACCGCGGGTCCAGACGCGGCAGGCAGGCTCCCCCGTCAATGCCGCGTACTCCTCTCGCCGACCTGGAGTACCGGCGTAGACGGCGAGCACTTTCGGGATCGATCTGGGATCGATTTATCGCGTCTAGACAAGACGCAATAAATCGATCCCAGAAGATCGATTGCCTGCCGCCGAACCAGGAAGTAAGTGTAGACGTACCCTTTGAGTCTAATATCTGCATAACAGATTTAGATAATGGCAGAGAGAGTACACCAAGCTGGGAGGGGTTGTAAGTGCTTTTAAGGACAGGATTAAAATTCAAAATGATCTAGACAAACTGGAAAAATGGTCTGAAGTAAATAGGATGAAATTCAATATGAACAAATGCCAAGTACTTCACTTAGGAAGGAACGATCAGTAGCACACATACAAAATGGGAAATGACTGCCTAGGAAGGAGTACAGCGGAAAGTGATCTGGGGGTCATAGTGGATCATAAACTAAATATGAGTCAACAGTGTAACACTGTTGCAAAAAAAGCAAACATCATTCTGGGATATATTAGCAGGAGTATTGTAAGCAAGACACAAGAAGTAATTCTTCCATTGTACTCTGTACACTGGAGTATTGTGTTCAGTTCCAGGTGCCACATTTGAGGATGGATGTGGGAATTTGGAGAAAGTCCAGAGAAGAGTGATAAAAATGATTCAAGGTCTAGAAAACATGACCTATAAAGAAAGATTGAAAAATTTGGGTTTGTTTAGTCTGGTAAATAGAAGACTGGGGGGGAAACATAATTTTCAAGTACATAAAAGGTTGTTACAAGCAGGAGGGCAAAAATTTGCTCTCGTTAACCTCTGAGGATAGGAGAAGTAATAATGGGCTTAACTTGCAGCAAGGGAAGTTTATGTTGTATATTAGAAAAAACTTCCTGTCAGGATAGTTAAGCATTGGAACAAATTTCCGAGGGAGGTTGTGGAATCTCCATCACTGGAGGTTTTAAGAACAGATAGACAAACACCTGTAATAACTAGACCGTTCCTGACATACTCCTGCCTTGAGTGCAGGGGACTGGGTCAGCTGACCTCTCAATGGCCCTGTCAGTCCTACACTTCTATGATTCTGTGATGTGCTTGATGTAGGAATTACTAAGTTCTATGGCCTGTGTTATGCAGAAGGTCAGACTAAATCATAATTGTACCTTTTGGCCTTAAAGTCTATACACATACATTAGTGTGGTCCTAAATATCAGAAAGAATGAGTACATGGAAATATGCACAACAGCTGTCTGACCAACTTAGATGAAAACAGCAAAGAATAAATAAAGCAATTATTCAAAATGGAAGAGTGAAAGAACCCTTGCTCCCTGCTGTTTAAAGGATGTAGCCTAATGGTTAATATAAAGCAATAGGAAGATTACTACATTCTGTCTCTAATGGCCACTTCAGGGTCTAGCAATGGCATGGGTTCTCCACTGAGAGCATACCAAAAACTCATCCAGGGCAGGCTACATAGAATACTATTCCTGTTATGTATGCACGTTACACTTTTACTTTTAATTTAAGGGGGAATTGAGAATTAGCCTTCCTCAGTCCAATTCAGTGACTTCAGCAGGGTCCCATTGGTATAAATGAAATCTAGGGTGACCAGATGTCCCAATTTTGTAGGGACAGTCCCAATATTCGGGGCTTTGTCTTATATAGGTGCCTATTACCCCCTATCCCCACCCCAATTTCTCACACTTACTATCTGGTCATCCTAATGAGGGCAGAATAGGACCCTTATTTTCAAAACTTTCCATGCATTTGCTCCAGCCTTCCTCAAACTTATCTCCAAGTTCAGAAAACCATGGTGATGTGCACATTACAAAACCCCAGATAACCAGAAAAGTAACTTACTTTCTCTCCACTTCCCTTCCTACTCATCCTGCTTGCCTTGTACAATTTTTTTTGTTCCTTTACAGTCTTATCAACCTCAGCATGAGAGCCTTCTCCTCTACATCTCTTGCCGTTTTAAACCATCTTTTTGTCTTCTGTCTTATCAACTCGCCATCCCTTCTGCAATCATCTCACTTCTTAACTTCTCTCTCCCTCTGCTTCTATTTGTTATTTATGGCATTCATTCCATAAACATTTTGGGATACAGTTTGTATTATACAAAAGTAAATTGAACTGAAATACGAGGAAAGAATATAACAGCATTATGTGTCACTGAGATGAAATTTATAGGATGAGCATTTTTATCTGGAGTATTGTGCAATAGCAAATAGAATTTTTTTTAAGTCTTTGTATCCCCAGTCTATTACTGAGTGGATCTATTCTCCAATAGAGAAACACCTCAGTATTTTCTGAAGATTTAAATTGGCTTAGTGAGAGTAAGCTACACGTAAGTGCTTAAGAGTATTCCTTGTATCTTGTCTTATTTCCATTCTATCTCTGAATACATAGAGTACTCCCAGCAGGGACTCTTACATCTGCTTTTTTAAAAGATCCACATAAAATGCAATTTTAAAGGAAAAATCTACTCTTTTGTCAGGGTATCTGCTCGTTCATATGGAATAATGGGATTTCTAAGGTACTAACTTCAAAACTATTTAAATCAGATGAAACACAGCAAAGTAAAGATGTATTGTTAGTTTAAAAAGGGAGCATTTCTACAGCAACTGTAATGTCTTTTTGTTATTTTATTTGAATGGAAGAAAAATACTTGAGGCACGACAGAGTGAGTGAAAGGAATACATTGAAAAATGATAGAAAGATCAAATTGGATAATGTGATAAACCTTCATAGGAATATTTCAAGTTAATTTACAGTTTATTAATACAAACATATTTTTGATGACAATGTTGCATGTATTTATATACCAATGGTCTACCAACCTGATTAGATATTCAAGAAATATTGCATAAATGTGAATGATTCCATCCAGGATAGAACAAAATGATCTATTTCTGAACATACTACAGGCCCATGACGCTGGAAGTATATTCACATAGTGTTATTAGAGATGATTATACAACTCTGAATGCCTCATTTGTACATCTGATCTGGCAACTACTATGAGCAAAGAAAGCTTTGCTTTTTTCAAGCAATCCAACCTGAATTATAAACCCCTGAAAAAGCACAAACCAACTTTTTTTTTTTTTTTTTCCTTTTTTTTAAATAAACATTTTGACCAACTCTGGTGTTGAGATCTTTTGAGAAACCTAGCTTTAATGACAAATTGTGGGGGCTCATCGCCTCTGAAAAATCAGAAGTATTTAGCTGTCTAAATATGAATTTAGGTGGTCTAGTTTTAGGAACTCAAGTTTGACATTTTTTGGCTTCGGTGTTCTTCCATCAATATTTTGGATGCTGTACTTTGATTTATGTATATAGGCAGTTCTGTGCTTCTCAGTGTGCACAGATGACTACCTGGTCATACAGGTGTAGAAACTAGGGGGCGAAGGGGGGGGGGGGATAATCTGCAACTATCCAAACCATTAGTATTTAAGCAAAAGATCATGTAGATGTAGATTACTTATAAGCAAACACTGGTACAGATCAATGATCCAGCACCTTCCTGTGAGAGTTCATACTGTATGTATGAAAGAGAAGGTAAGTATTACATAATGTAGTTGGAGTGCAAGGATTTGTAAATTCTTGGTCAGGTTTTGGTTTTGCAATCCAAGTGGGGTGGATTCAGATCCCCTTGCGTTTAATCTAAACCCAAAAAGACTGGGGTCAGAATAACAGCAACACATCTGGCCTCTTTCTAGTTGGCCCATCTCTAGAAAGAAGAAACACATTTCTTCTTTCTAAGAGAGATTACAAGAGCAGACCTTTTTTTAGAAACCCATTCATGACTTTCCAACTCTAATGAATTATTTCTCCACATACAGCACAAACGTTGCTGTTTTAGTTTCATGACCTCCTTCTCCGAAATCAGATTGAGCTGCTGTAAAGAGATGTTGGCCTCTTTGTTAAAGACTGTAAAAGAAAAGAAAAAAAAAAGGCACAAAAGATGCAATTCTTTGCAGCAATGTCCAAAAAAATCTGGATCATTTAGAAGTCCTACATTTGTCAGTTGGCATGCTAGAAGTTAAAAAAAATACTGATACTGGTCATAAGATATCTGAGTTTAAGAAATACTTAAGGAATTGGTATTCAAATTAAGAAAGCCCAGAGAAGGTGATCACTCACTTGAGAGCATCCGCAATACAATTTTCTGATATGTTTCAGATCTGACATCCTCATACCTTGTAGTTGGAAAAGAATATGGCCTATGGGAAAATACAGAAGGGTATCTCAAAGAGGATTGATTAGCTGTATAATCATATTCCCTTCTTCAACACAAGGTATAATAAAGATTTTCACAATGCTGTATAAAGCTATGTTCCATCTGACTGATGGATTGTGAA
Source organism: Terrapene triunguis (assembly GCF_002925995.2). Classification (NCBI taxonomy): domain Eukaryota; kingdom Metazoa; phylum Chordata; order Testudines; family Emydidae; genus Terrapene; species Terrapene triunguis. Next base: position 32,125,910 of record NW_020664439.1, on the reverse strand, counting down.
GCAGATATTCTAATTATGATCATTAAAGATCCTATTTACTCCAAGAACAGGAATGTTAACTGGAATGCTCAGGCTGTATTCTTATTTGGCTAATTACAGTTGGAATCAACTGGAGGCAATATTCTTCTATTCCTGTTTTTAACTGTTGTGTAATGTTGTACACAGTGAGAGAGAGAGAAACGTGTCCATATTCTATCTCAACGTTGTTTGCATTTGCCAAGGAGGTTGAAGTAACCCCAAAATGGTTTGTTAGTTGTTTTGGATCTAATGTGATTATAAGAAGAGGAAGTTCTCACTTTGTTTTGGCAGAGTATTCACATATGATATATAATCCAAACTTAGGCAAAGGCTCAAAAACCACCACACAACAACCCCACAACCCAAGAACAAGACATAGACTAAGTTTTCTCCCCAAAGTTGGCTGTTCGTAAGGTTTTCCTAGTAGGGCCTCCACTGTTCTCACCTCTACTTCCTGTGGCTCCAACACACTAAAACTCCTCCTATTCTTGTCAGACTGAAGCTAAATCCAGTGATTAAAAAAAGTCTCTGCTTCTCTTTGCAGGGCATAAGCTGCAGACACCAAGATAACTACAAACAAATTTCCCCTAAATTCTTTTGCAGTTTCCTAGAGTCCACCAGCAGTCACTACTGTTCCACTACCCAGTTTGACAAAAAAAAAAAAAATAAAAAAAAAACCCTCTCTATAATTATATAGCATGCCACTTTCTTTTGGCTGTTCTTGTCCTCATCTGGATGCACCTGGATCCCTGTCTAAGGAATACATTTCCTTATACCATTCTTATGCTTCAATCTGCAAGTTGTTATATTTCATGTTAATTTCCAAGGTCAAAAGCTTTCCACAGTGTAATTTAGTTTCCTTTACTAATGCTGATGACACTGCAAAATATTTACTCTCTGATCCCTTTTCAATAATTTATACTGACAACCTACATTCTGCAATTAGGCTTAAGGAAGCTCACTTGTACCCTTTAATTACACAATCCAGGGGCAAATTCAGTGCTGTACCTCTCGTGATGTAGAGAGGGAGAGTTACCCTAATTCTGTGCTATTCGGGGGGGGGGGGGGGGGGGAGGGGCAGGTAAAGCCCCTAGTACAAGTTGGAGCAGCTCCTGGGGCTGCTCTGAATTTTGGCACCCTTGCATAACTTCCCAGAATAGCCAGAGCACAGAGAGATCCAGCCATTCCCCCTCACATCCTGGCCAATCCAGCCATAGCCAGGAGGGTGGGATAGGGATATCCACGTAAGCCTTTTGCTCTTCTCACACTGGAGAAATTCCCTTGGAGGGCCATTCTGCTCTTTAGATGTGTGTGAGAGGTCCAATGGCCAGAATCTACTTTCTTGAGTTTAAATCCTCTCTCTTTGTATGGAATATTACACTTAAATCATCGAAACAACAACATTTACTTTCATTTTTACACAGTTTGAAGTTTTAATCATGACTTCTGTGGCTCAAATATGATGTGAAAAGCCAAAGAGAGAAATTATGTCTTCAATGTTTCATTATATGTAGAGTAGTTTAAGCAGATTTACTCTATATATTGAGGTTCTTCTGCTCCAGAGCAGAGAGTCATATGATCTTGTCTCAGCTATCTAAATTTATAACAACTGGATTGAAAGGTTGGATTCGTTTATTACTTTGCCTTTCTATATATCCAGTGCCTGGAACAGTTAAATACATCTCTGCTTTCAATTTTCTATTAGCATTTGAGGGGCCTGCATCCAGAACAAACAAACAGGTGAGAAATGCCTCCTCCCCACCCCCACGCATCTCTTCTCCCAAACAAGTCAAGATTGCCATTTCCATCATTCATTTCAGGCACCGGGATTTTTAATCTCTAAATAATTGAAATCAGAATGCTATGTCCATACTACATCTTTCATGAAAATGTCAGTAGCCACCGTTCATGATCTCTAAAATCCATTAAGAAGGCTCTCTAAACATTCAGACATGGCATTATGGAAGGTAAATATGACCTTTATGTGCACCTCCCATTCACCACTTGGGGGGACAAGTTTAGAACATTAAATGGACAGACCAATACGCTACTTATGGAAAACTATGAACTCCTCACCAACTGACACACACTTCTTATTAAAATAGTGAAATCTCTTTAAGGTATTCTTTTTCATTCTGTCTTCATGTGTAATATTTGGAAATGTATTTTACTCTTTAATCAGCCTTCTTTGATACTTTCACAATATTTTAGAATAACAGCATGACATTGGTGCAATGACATCGGAACCTAAAAAAAAAAAAAAGAGAAACATCTGAGCTTTGAAACAAAGAGTCCCTACAAACATTTGAGTGGCTTTATTGCTTTTTAGGAATTAATTTGAAAACTGAGGGCTTGGGGGAGTGGGCAGTCTAAATTTTATATCTTTAAAGCATTTTTGGAAAATATCACTTTTAAGTAACAGCAGATAAAGTGTTTCCATTTTTAGAGTTGATAATTCAGATTTCTTTAACACTCACAAACTCATAAGATGGGGAAGTATTCAATAAGTCATTTGACTCAGTCATTCTGAATATAATCATGTTATCTTCTAAGAGTTTAGAATGTTAAGTGTTTGTGTTGTTATAACTTTCCTTTCACTCAGGCCTGGTCTACACTAGGCTTTTATGTCGAATTTGGCGCTGTTACATCGAATTAACTCTGCACCCGTCCACACCACGAAGCTATTTAGTTCGACATAGAGCTCTCTTAAATTCGACTTCTGTACTCCTCCCCAACGAGAGGAGTAGCGCTAAATTCGAAATGGCCATATCGAATTAGGCTAGGTGTGGATGGAAATCGACGGTAATAGCTCCGGGAGCTATCCCACAGTGCACCACTCTGTTGACGCTCTGGACAGCGGTCAGAGCTCGGATGCTCTGACCAGCCACACAGGAAAAGCCCCGGGAAAATTTGAATTCCCTTTCCTGTCTGGGCAGTTTGAATCTCATTTCCTGTTTGGACATCGTGGCGAGCTCAGCAGCACTGGCAATGATGCAGAGCTCTCCAGCAGAGATGGCCGTGCAATCGCAGACTAGAAAGAGGGCCCCAGCATGGACTGATCGGGAAGTCTTGGATCTCATCGCTGTGTGGGGTGATGAGTCCGTGCTTTCAGAGCTGCGCTCCAAAAGAAGGAATGCAAAGATCTACAAGAAGATCTCTAAAGCCATGGCAGAGAGAGGATACAGCCGGGATGCAACGCAGTGCCGCGTGAAAATCAAGGAGCTGAGACAAGGCTACCAAAAAACCAAAGAGGCAAACGGATGCTCCGGATCCCAGCCCCACACATCCCGTTTCTACCAGGCACTGCATTCCATCCTAGGTGCGGCCACCACCACTACCCCACCCGTGACCATGGACTCTGAGGATGGGATATTGTCCGCGGCCGGTTCCTCGTCGGACACGTTAGCGGACGGGGAAGATGAGGAGGACGAGGCAGTCGACAGCGCTTGCACCGCTGATTTCCCCGACAGCCAAGAGCTCTTCATCACCCTTACCGAGATCCCCTACCAACCGTCCCCATCCGTTACCCCGGACACAGAATCAGGGGAAGGATCAAGCAGTAAGTGCTTTAAACATCTAAACTTTTATTTTTAACAGAACGGGAATATTTATAATATTAACAATGGGTTTTTCATGATTTCTTTGCCTTAAAATTTTTAGTCCCAACTATTTAAAAAAAATCTAACAATGTCCGGTTTTTCATGATTATGCTGCCCAAGACGCTCCACTCTTTAGTCCCTGCCAGTGCAGCTACACCAAAATCCGGTTTATATGTCCGGGGATAGAGATGAAATCCTCATGTGAGATCTCAACATAGGTCTCCTGCAGGTAATGTTCAAGCCTGGTCATCAGGTTCCTGGGGAGAGCGATTTTATTGGGTCCTCCATGGTACGAGACGTTTCCTCGCCAGGAGACAATCAAATACTCAGGGATCATTGCACGGCAAAGCATGGCGGCATACGGCCCTGGTTTTTGCATGCTTTCCCTAAGCATGCGTTCCTTCTCGCTGTCCGAGATCCTCATCAGGGTGATGTCGCTCATGATGCCCTGCTTTGAATTAGGGAGGGGAATGTTAGTATTGGGACTGCTTTACAGCGACGCGGTGGAGGCGGGAGAGGGGCAGCATACAGGGATCTTTCCCTGGGAGAGCCGCGAGGGGGTGGGACAGGGGCAGAGTTCATGCTTGCCGGATTGCTGGCAGCAGAGACTGGCTTTACTTTCAATGTGAAAGGAGGCCAGTGCTACTATTAAAGTTTTAAGCAGCCACAAGTCTACGGCTTACCATGTTTGCCTGCTACACAAGTTGAGGTGTCCTGCCCTGCTTCTCAGATCGCCACTGCAAGACCCCAGGCACTGAAGGCGACGGCCGAAAATTCGACCTTGTCCTGAGTGCGCATGTGAGAGGTGCAGTGCATGGTCTTGTTCACAGAGAAAGACTAGGTTCTTTGTATACAATTTCATTTATCTGTCTCAGGAATTCACTCCCTTTTTCCCATTCCCACAGACACATCTGCGACTGTCTCCCAACCCAGCCTGGCATCACACTCACAGAGGCTAGCACAGATTAGGCGGAGGAAGAAGAAGACGCGTGAGGACATGTTCTCAGAACTAATGTCCTGCACCCGAGCACAGGCAGCCCAGCAGACACAGTGGAGGGAGAACTTGTCCGAAATGCACCGAGCAATCATGGAACGGAAGGAGAGGTGGCGTCAGGAAGACCAACAGGCGACTCAAACGCTGCTTGGACTAATGAGGGAGCAAACGGACACGCTCCGGCGCCTTGTTGATGTTCTGCAAGACCGGAGGCAGGAGGACAGAGCCCCGCTGCGGTCTATCTCTAACCGCCCTCCCCCGCCACCAAGTCCCACACCCCCCTCACCCAAAGTACAAAGAAGGAGGGGCGGCAAGGGCCGTTAAAACTTTCAGTCAACCAGTGCAGACTGCTCTAGCACTGTTGGGCTCTCATTCCCCAAAATTTGGGAAGTCCTTTCCTACCCACCTCACACAAGCCCCCGTCCAAGTTTCACCACCCCTCGTTTCATGTGTGGTTCATAATAAAATATTCGTTTCTGTTAATTACTGTTTCCATGATTTTCTTTGGGAGGAGAGTCTGTCTGAAGGGGGGGGAAGGGGCTTGGTAATTGGACAGGACAGTCACCTTTAGCAGGGTACAGAGGCGGGGGCAGGTCCAGCATCAGGACACATACACAGTGCAGTCACTACTTGCCCTGCTCAGTCTGGGAGGTGGTTTTCATGTTCTGTGGGGGGCGTGGGGGAGCTCTGTGACTTTGTGGCGGGGGAGGGCAGTTACAGATCTTATGCAGCGGTCCTTATCCTGGATCACAAAGCCACGCAGCAGGGGATCTGTAACCCTCCTCCCCCTGCCAGAAAGTCACATATCCGACACATACACACAGTCCCGCCCAGGAGTGCTGGCAGGCTCCGTTGAGACAACCAGTCCACCAGTGCGGAGCCTGTCATTCCAGGAGTTTAGAAGCATCATTTGCATCAGAACACTAAACCCGCCCCCCGCCACAGTCTGCGTCCCCAGTTTAAAACATTCCCGCGAAAACAGTAATAAAGACAACGGTGTTCATTAACAACAAAACAGAACAGATTTTATTTTTTGGGAAGGGGGTATGTAGCTGGAGAGGATAGTCAACATAAACTGGGTAAAGAAACGGGGGCAGGTTCAGCTTCTCTTTAAACAAAGTTAATAGTCACAGGTTACCCTGCTCACTGAGGAACCTAGCTTTCAAAGCCTCCCGGATGCACAGCGCGTCCCGCTGGGATCTTCTAATCGCCCGGCTGTCTGGCTGGGCGTAATCAGAAGCCAGGCTATTTGCCTCAACCTCCCACCCCGCCATAAAGGTCTCCCCCTTGCTCTCAGAGATTGTGGAGCACACAGCAAGCTGCAATAACAATGGGGATATTGGTTTCACTGAGATCACAGCGAGTCAGTAAGCTTCTCCATCTCCCCTTGAGACGGCCAAAAGCACACTCCACCACCATTCTGCACTTGCTCAGCCGGTAGTTGAACAGTTCTTTTTCTGTGTCCAGGGTGCCAGTATAGGGCTTCATGAGCCAGGGCATTAGCGGGTAGGCTGGGTCCCCGAGGATCACTGTAGGCATCTCCACATCCCCAAGAGTTATTTTGTGGTCCGGGAAGTAAATACCTTCCTGCAGCCGTCTAAACAGACCAGAGTTCCTGAACACGCGAGCGTCATGAACCTTGCCCGGCCATCCGACGTTGATGTTCGTAAAACGTCCCCTGTGGTCCACCAGTGCTTGCAGCACCATTGAAAAGTAGCCCTTTCGGTTGATGTACTGGCTGGCCTGGTGGTCCGGTCCCAGGATAGGGATGTGAGTCCCATCTATAGCCCCACTTCAGTTTGGGAATCCCATCACGGCGAAGCCATCTATGATGACCTCCACGTTTCCCAGGGTCACTACCTTTGAGAGCAGTAGCTCAACGATTGCGTTGGCTACTTGCATCACAACAACCCCCACAGTAGATTTGCTCACACCAAAGTGGTTCGCGACTGACCGGTAGCTGTCCGGCATTGCAAGCTTCCAGAGGGCTATGGCCACTCGTTTCTGGACAGTCAGGGCTGCTCGCATCCGGGTGTCATTGCGCTTCAGGGCAGGGGACAGCAAGTCACAAAGTTCAAGGAAAGTCCCCTTCCGCATGCGAAAGTTTCGCAGCCACTGGGATTCATCCCAGACCTGCAGCACTATGTGGTCCCACCAGTCCGTGCTTGTTTCCCGGGCCCAGAATCGCCGTTCCACAGCATCAACATGACCCATTGCAACCGTGATGTCCTGGGCGCTGGGTCTCGTGGTTTCTGACAGCTCTGTGCTACTCTCCGACTTCAGGCCCTCACGGCGGTGCCGTAGCCTCCTCTCCTCATTTCTCTGCATCTGCCTCAGGGAAAGGTGTATGATAAGCTGCGAGGCGTTGAGAACGGCCACAACTGCAGCGATGGTAGCAGCGGGATCTATGCTCGCAGTGCTGTGGCGTCCGCGCTGTCACAGATCAGAAAAGTGCGCGAACTGATTTCCCGCCGGCGCTTTCAAGGATGGAGGGAGGGAGGGAGGGCGGTAGTGACGGACGGATGATGACAGTTACCCAAAAGCACCCTCGACACATTTTTTTACCCAGAAGGCATTGGCGGCTCGACCCAGAATTCCAATGGGCAGCGGGGACTGCGGGAACTGTGGGATAGCTGCCCACAGTGCACCGCTTCCAATGTCGACGCTTGCCCCGTTAGTGTGGACTCACACAGTCGAATTACTGTCCTTAGTGTGGACACACACGTTCGACTTTGTAATATCGATTCCACATATTCGATTTAAGTGAAATCGAACTACCCTCATAGTGTAGACATACCCTCAGTACTGATTTATTTGGATCATAGGTTCCTAAGAGAAAATGAAATTTCATCTGTTTTTGTCAAAAGGAGGCAAAAGAATAATGGAACAACTGGAAAATTTGTCTTACTAAACATTTCTATGCCATTTATAGCTTTAACATGGAAGTTCATGCTCAAGCGATCAGCATGAATCAGAATCATAGAACTGGAAGGGACCTCAAGAAGTAATCTAGTCAAGTCCCCTGCACTCGTGGCAGGACTAAGTATTACCTAGACCATTCCTGACAGGTGTTTGTTTAACCTTCTCTTAATAATCTCCAATGATGGAGATTCTACAACCTCCCTAGGCAATTTATTCCAGTGCTTAACCACCCTGACAGTTAGGATGTTTTTCCTGATGTCCAACCTAAACCTCTCTTGCTGCAATATAAGCCCATTGCTTCTTGTCCTGTCCTCAGAGGACAAGAGCAACAATTTTTCTCCCTCCTCCCTGTAACAACCTTTTATGTACTTGAAAAGGTATGTCCCCTCTCAGTCTTCTCTTTTCCAGACTAAACAAACCCAGTTTTTTCAGTCTTCTCTCATAGGTCATGTTTTCTAGACCTTTAATAATTTTTGTTGCTCTTCTCTGGACTCTCCAGTTTATCCACATCCTTCCTGAAGTGTGGTGCCCAGAACTGGACAAAATATTCCAGTCGAGGCCTAATCAGCGCTGAGTAGAGCGGAAGAATTACTTCTTGTGTCTTGCTTACAACACTCCTGCTAATACATCCCAATAAGGAGGTCGTTTTTTTTTTTTTTTTTTTTTTTTATTTTAAAAAAACAAACAGCACACAACACTGTTGACTCATCTTTAGCTTGTGGTCCACTATAACCCCCAGATCCCTTTCCTCAGTACTCCTTCCTCAGCAGTCATTTCCCATTTTGTATGTGTGCAACTGATTGTGCCTTCCTAAGTACTTTGCATTTGTCCTTATTGAATTTCATCCTATTTACTTCTGACCATTTCTCCAGTTTGTCCAGATCATTTTGAATTATAATTCTATCCTCCAAAGCACTTGCAACCCCTCCCAGCTTCGTATCATCCACAAACTTTGTAAGTGTACTCCCTATGCCATTATCTAAATTATTGATGAAGATATTGAGTAGAACCGGACCCAAAACTGATCCCTGCGGGACCCCGCTCATTCTTCCCTTCCAGCATGACTGTGAACCACTCATAACTACTCTCTGGGAATGGTTTTCCAACCAGTTTTGCACTCATTTTATTTTTAGTAAAAGTCATGGGCAGGTCATGGGCCATAAACAAAAATTCACGGGCCTGTGAACTGTCCATGACTTAATAAAAATACTCGCTGTGACTAAAACTTCGGTGGGGGGAAGGTGCTCTGGGGGGCCAGTCTGGGGGCACCGAGGGAGGTGCCCCAGTACCCCTGCTGGTGCTGGGGGAGGTAGGTAGGTAGGTAGGTATTTTAGCTTCTTCTGATCCTACCTCATTTTCACTGGTATTTACTACATTAGATGTCCAATCACCACCAACCTTCTTGATGAAAACCGAAACAAAGAAGGCATGAAGCACCTCTGTCAATTCCACATTTTCTGTTATTATTCCCCCCATCCTTATTCTACAAATACATTAGAAGCAAGAGGAAGACCGTTTTCATGTTACCCTTTATGTCTCTAGCTAATTTGATCTCGTTTTGTGCCTTGGCCTTTCTAATTTTGTCCCTTCATTCTTTTTTTTTTTCTGGCTTTTTTTTTTTTTTTTTTTTTTAATATTCATCCTTTTTAATTTGACCTAGTTTCCACATTTTTTAGGACTCTGTCTTGATTTTTAGATCATTGAAAATCTCCTGGTTAAGCCAGGGTGGTCTCTTGCCATACTTCCTATCTCTCCCACGCAGTGGGATAGTTTGCTCTTGTGCCCTTAATAATGTCTCTTTGAAAAACTGCCAACTGTCTTCTATTGTTTTTCCCCTTAGACTTATTTCCCATGGGATCTTACCTACCAACTCCCTGAGTTTGCTAAAGTCTGCCTTCTTGAAATCCATTGTCTTTAATTTGCTGTTCTCCCTCCTACCGTTCTTTAGAATCATGAACTCATCATTTCATGATCACTTTCACCCAAGCTACCTTTCACTTTCAAATTCTCAACCAGTTCCTCCCTACCCGTCTGGGTAGTTGAAGTCACCAATCGCCACCAAGTCCTGTGTTTTGGATGATTGTTAGTTTAAAAAAAAGCCTCATCTATCTCTTCTTCCTGGTTAGGTGGTCTGTAGTAGACCCCTACCATGACATCACTCTTGTTTTTTACCCCTTTTATCTGTACCCAGAGACTTTCAACAAGTCTGTCTCCTATTTCCATCTCAACCTCAGTCTAAGTGTATACATTTTTAATATACAAAACAACACTTCCTCCCTTTTCTCCCTGCCTGTCCTTCCTGAGCAAGCTGTACCCTTCTATATCAATATTCCAGACATGCATATTATACAACCAAGTCTCTGTGATGCCAATTATGTCATAGATTCATAGATTCTAGGACTGGAAGGGACCTCGAGAGGTCATCGAGTCCAGTCCCCTGCCCGCATGGCAGGACCAAATACTGTCTAGACCATTCCTGATAGACATTTATCTAACCTACTCTTAAATATCTCCAGAGATGGGGATTCCACAACCTCCCTAGGCAATTTATTCCAATGTTTAACCACCCTGACAGTTAGGAACTTTTTCCTAATGTCCAACCTAGACCTCCCTTGCTGTAGTTTAAGCCCATTGCTTCTTGTTCTATCCTCAGAGGCTAAGGTGAACAAGTTTTCTCCCTCCTCCTTATGACACCCTTTTAGATACCTGAAAACTGCTATCATGTCCCCTCTCAGTCTTCTCTTTTCCAAACTAAACAAACCCAATTCTTTCAGCCTTCCTTCATAGGTCATGTTCTCCAGACCTTTAATCATTCTTGTTGCTCTTCTCTGGACCCTTTCCAATTTCTCCACATCTTTCTTGAAATGCGGTGCCCAGAACTGGACACAATACTCCAGCTGAGGCCTAACCAGAGCAGAGCAGAGCGGAAGAATGACTTCTCGTGTCTTGCTCACAACACACCTGTTAATACATCCCAGAATCACGTTTGCTTTTTTTGCAACAGCATCACACTGTTGACTCATATTTAGCTTGTGGTCCACTATAACCCCTAGATCCCTTTCTGCCGTACTCCTTCCTAGACAGTCTCTTCCCATTCTGTATGTGTGAAACTGATTTTTTCCTTCCTAAGTGGAGCACTTTGCATTTGTCTTTGTTAAACTTCATCCTGTTTAACTCAGACCATTTCTCCAATTTGTCCAGATCATTTTGAATTATGACCCTGTCCTCCAAAGCAGTTGCAATCCCTCCCAGTGTGGTATCATCCGCAAACTTAATAATCGTACTTTCTATACCAATATCTAAGTCGTTAATGAAGATATTGAACAGAGCCGGTCCCAAAACAGACCCCTGCGGAACCCCACTCGTTATGCCTTTCCAGCAGGATTGGGAACCATTAATAACAACTCTCTGAGTACGGTTATCCAGCCAGTTATGCACCCACCTTATAGTAGCCCCATCTAAATTGTATTTGCCTAGTTTGTCGATAAGAATATCATGCGAGACCGTATCAAATGCCTTACTAAAGTCTAGGTATACCACATCCACAGCTTCTCCCTTATCCACAAGACTCGTTATCCTATCGAAGAAAGCTATCAGATTGGTTTGACATGATTTGTTCTTTACAAATCCATGCTGGCTGTTCCCTATCACCTTACCACCTTCCAAGTGTTTGCAGATGATTTCCTTAATTACTTGCTCCATTATCTTCCCTGGCACAGAAGTTAAACTAACTGGTCTGTAGTTTCCTGGGTTGTTTTTATTTCCCTTTTTATAGATGGGCACTATATTTGCCCTTTTCCAGTCTTCTGGAACCTCTCCTGTCTCCCATGATTTTCCAAAGATAATAGCTAGAGGCTCAGATACCTCCTTTATTAGCTCCTTGAGTATTCTAGGATGCATTTCATCAGGCCCTGGTGACTTGCAGGCATCTAACTTTTCTAAGTGATTTTTAACTTGTTCTTTTTTTATTTTATCTGCTAAACCTACCCCCTTCCCATTAGCATTCACTAGGTTAGGCATTCCTTCAGACTTCTTGGTGAAGACCGAAACAAAGAAGTCATTAAGCATCTCTGCCATTTCCAAGTTTCCTGTTACTGTTTCTCCCTCTTCACTAAGCAGTGGGCCTACCCTGTCTTTGGTCTTCCTCTTGGTTCTAATGTATTGATAAAAAGTCTTCTTGTTCCCCTTTATTCCCTTAGCTAGTTTGAGCTCATTTTGTGCCTTTGCCTTTCTAATCTTGCCCCTGCATTCCTGTGTTGTTTGCCTATATTCATCCTTTGTAATCTGTCATAGTTGTGTTTATTTACTAGCATTTTGAGTTCTTCCTGCTTATTCCCCATACTTCTCCCATTAGTATACAGACATCTAAGATACTGATTTGATCCCCTCCCCCACACCAGTTCTGTCTTGTCTCTCCTTTATCCCTGCTATAACAGCCCATGCTCCCCTCAAATTCTAAACCTTCTCCCAGGTCTCCATATTCTTCATTTACCTGTGGGCTTTGATCACCTGCCCCCTTCGAAATACCCAAATTGCTACTTTGTGTAAATACTGCAAATGGCTACTACTCATTCATGATAGTTGGTCACCAGCTGACTGATTTGAGACATCAGACTCACTTCTGACACTCTAGATCAGTGGTGGGCAACCTGCGGCCCATCAGGGTAATGCGATTGTGGGCCGCGAGACATTTTGCTGATGTTGACCGTCCACAGGCACAGCCCCCCGCAGCTCCCAGTGGCTGTGGTTCACCGTTCCTGGCCAATGGGAGCTGTGGGAAGCGGCGGCCAGCACATCCCTGCGACCCATGGGGCAGCAGCAGGGCAGGCACCAGCTTGGCAAGCTGGTGCTTGGGGTGGCCACTCCGGAGCGGGGCGGCAGGTCCAGCTATTTGGCGGCAATTCGGTGGACGGTCCCTCACTCCCACTCGGAGCGAAGGACCTTCCGCCGAATTGTCGCCGCAGATCGCGATCGCGGCCCTTTTTTTTTTTTTGGGCTGCTTGGGGTGGCCAAAACCCTGGAGCCGGCCCTGGGCAGCGGGGGGCCATGCCTGTGGATTGTCAATGTCAGCAAAATGTCTCGCGGCCTGCAATCAGATTACCCTGAAGGGCCGAATGCGGCCTGCAGGTTGCCCACCTCTGTTATACAGGGCTCTGTCCTGACTCTTTTCCTGTTCAGCGTATGTGTGAGGTTGTTAGGAAGGTAAGTGAGGAAATACACATTGCAGTACCATTAGTATATGATAACACCGAGCTTAATGTTCCCATGTGTTCCTAGGCACATGGTGCATTTAAACATCTTTCCCAGTGTCTGGTTGAGAAACAGAATCTGAATGGGAGCTACTTGATTGATATTTGAGTCACATAAAACAGAAAAAATGCCATTAGGATGGAAAAAGAAACTGCAAGATATGGTTAGGGTTCTACCTGCCCCTTTGACAGAAGGTGTTTTCTTCCCCTTTTTTTTAAACCCACATTTACAATTTAGGAGTCCAATCAGATTACCTATTATTGCTGAATGATTGGATTTCAATAGTTTTCAGGGACACTGACACTTTCTGATGCAAGCCCTCACTACCTTGATTCATGCCTTTTTCATTTCAAGAGTAGATTACTGCAATTTACTTTACTTAGGGTTACATCTTAAATCAATTAAGAAACCGAAACAAGTACAGAATGAATTGGCCTGCTTGTTAAATAGGATGTTTCACTGAAAGTACATTGCACCCTTGTTTCACAATCTGTATTGGCTACCTGTGGGTTTCTGGGTGGAGGTTAAGGTTCTGGATTTGAACTATGAAGTCAAAAAATTGGCATCTCCTTATTTGGGATAATGCCACAATATCACAGTTGAGGCTTTCCAGCTAGAGTATCCTCAACATATATTAAAAATAAAATACCAAATATTGTTCAGATGGGAGCTATTGAAAACCAAGCTCACCCTGGTCTGGAAGCCTTAGTTAAAGGTTAAATTGGTAGCTGTATTCCTACATGCCATTGCCAGAGTCTCAGTCTATAGTTGTTCCTTGGTGCTGACAGTTTCTCTAGATTGTTTTTCCCAAAAGACCACATCGGCCCTTTCAGACAGGGACCACCTTTTCTAAAGTGAAAAACCCAGCTCTTTTAGGTTTTCACACACTAGACCCTTCCTGTTTTTGAATCTAGGAGCATTATCTGAAGACCACCTCATTGGGACATATCAAAACTACTTCCTTCTACCCCACCCTATCTGTGGACCCTTATTGTATAGAAGAGCTTAGCCATAATGAGATTAGCCATAATGGCACTTACGTAGATAAAATGACAGAAAATAGTTTATATTCCAGATGGAGCTGTGTGTCATAATAATTAAAGAACCCTCCAACACACTTTGGTGATAGGCTTTTTGTTAGCAGGTCTTGGACAGGTCTGTCCCAGACCATCTGTAAACGAATGTGACTTTTTCCAACTCTCAGCTGTTTTTCCAACAGCTTAGAAGTCTCACGGATTTCAAAACAATAAAATCTGTTTGGTACAATCAAATGCAGAAATTAAACAAACTGGGTGTGTAAAATAGAATTATATATCCTGACTCCAAAAATAGTTCTCTAAAACATCCCATTCCAATCCCTGAGTCATCCAGTCTCTTGTCTCACTATAAAAAGAGCAACACTTTTATAGAAGACAAATGAAAAGAAAACAATTTGATGACTTCTGAGTAGGAAGATGTTACAATGTATTATCCAATGTGTCTGAACTCCCTTTTATGTGTAGGAGTATATATTTGTAAAACAGTGCAAAATAAAAAGTCAATAAAAACATATTATCAGGAGTTACTAGCTATAGTACACTGTGTGACTAAGGAGGAATAATTTACATAGTTCCTATTTTAGAAACTCAAAGTGCTTTGAAAGCCTAAATAAGTCACAACTACTGTATGAAAACAAGTTAGGGTCATTATTTGCATGGATTAGTCCTAAAGGACATGTTCATGTAAATTAGTACTTGCTTACTAAGTTAATCAAGAAGAAGAATCTCATGTAAACATTTTGCTGCCCAAGAGAAGTAACCAGTGAGAGATTAGCATATTGTTTAATAATTTTTAAGAGGCTGTATAGCACACCCATCAAAATAAGATGCAGAGAAAAACACTGCCACAGTGTGAAGAGGCAGCTAATCAAGTAACAAATAACTGGCCTGGTATTCTAAGTTTCCAGAGACAACGAACCAGAGTTTAAGGTTCCCTGGGACCTCATCATATCTCTTAGCTACTCTTCTGGGTTGCGGGGGGGGGGGGGGGGGGGGGGGGGGGGGGGGGGGGGGGGGGGGGGGGCGGTGGGGAGGGGGGAGAGAGTTTGTGATTCGTTCCTCATAAACCCACATTTTCAAACAGCATGTTTCTGGCCTGAAAAATATGCCTATATCGGCACCTGTTTATGCACGTAAACCCCACATTTGACCTTGCAAATGGGATATTTGCTTGCGTAAATGAAACAGTTAGGCATGCAGTCACCTGATCTGTGCATGTACTTGTCCACAAACATTTACCGGTGTGGTTTTTGTAAGCAAACAGATTTTGCATGGGTGCAGAAGATAATGTAATGACTGATTTAGAGGTGTCTAATATGACTAGAGAATATTGTGTGGAGAAAATAGCTACTTTATAATTTAACTACCTTCATCATTATTTAAAAGATCAGTGTTTAGACTTTCATATTCACTATTACATAATCTTTTGTGAAGTAGCAGCTCATGTTTTTTTGTAATCCTACTGGGCTCCTGGAAAGTGTTTATGAAACCTGAAAGCAGCTGTTGGTAATGAGTTGCTCATAAGAAGGTGAAGAGACAGACCACTGGTCTGACATCCCCAAAGGGACTAAGACAGCAGCTCACTAGTGCAGTACAGTACAGGATATGAAAATGTGTTTTAAAAAGGAAAAGTCTCAAATTTAGCCTGTTTTCTTGCAATAGTTTATATTCTCACCAGAACAAGTGCCTTTATCTGAAGGATTCCACTTCCTGCTACTGAGTACAAATCTGATCCAAACCTCTTCCCCATCTACGCTATCATTTTAGCATTAGTTTTCAATCCCAAAGTATAACAAGTTTCTGTGGGTAGTAGTTCACTGAGGAAAATAAATCTAATTTTCAAATTGGGCTACCATTTTTGAGGGCACAATTTGACACCTTCAATGAATCATGACTGCAGTTTTGTTCTCATGCTTCTTTCTGGCAACTCATTGTGGGAGGAAGTGCAGACACTTCATGCATTTTTACAACTGTAATGAAGTGTGAATGTAGGCATACACGTATATACACAGCATGCTTTTTGGCTTGTGAGCATTGCCAGATCCCCCAGCTGTGATTTTTCCCCCCAAAGTTAACAGTTTGAAAAGGTCTATTATTATTATTTTTATTTTTACACACACACACACACACACACACACACACACACACACACACACACA
>NW_020664439.1:32088253-32109921 GCF_002925995.2 Terrapene triunguis | reverse complement strand
ACACACACACACACACACACACACACACACACACACACACACACACAATGTGCCCAGTTTGTAAAGTTTTTGTCCTCCAGCCATTCCTTCAGGTGTTTAGCTGGGGGTGTGGTGGGGAGAGGCCAAGTGATGATGTCAATTCCCCCCCTTATATTTCTTTCCAGCTTGCTGGAAAGATCTTTGCTGTGACATGGGGATAAGCAGTCCTGATTGGTCAAGAAATCTCTATTGGATATCATCTCTGCAATAGCGGATTCTTTCCTTGATGGGTATTGACGAACCATTAATGCTGTCTGGCTATCCATGGCTACTCCATTGTTGTACCCGAAAGGCTGGTTGTGGGTGTTCCCAACCTCACCATATGTTTCAGTGACACATGCAGCAATACTTCATAACCTCACATATAATGATAGCATATGCAATCCAACTGGATATTAATGTTCAACAGATCAAGACTTTTCAAAGGATACCTCAAAAGTGAACTTCGTACAAAACATATAGTTATATGGCAGTGGTGAATATGGGGATTTCAGGGGACTACTTTACAGTAGAGAATGTCACAAATATGACACATTGCTGGATAATGGTTAGTACCACAGTTGACTAGTCTACATTAATTACATCACAGTACAGCAGGGCTACTCTCTATTAGAGTGGGGATTGGTTTGCCCCCAGGCTGGCCCAGGACTGGGAAAATAGAAAGGTGGTTTAGAGCCACTTTCCCTGCAATTCCCCTCTCAGCTGTGCCAAGTGAAATTTCAGCACAGCTGAAGATTGAGCCTTGAATGTGTAACATTTCAAGTGAGTGGGGAATGCTGTGTAAAAGCCATGTGGGAGGGAATACAGCTTACAGAAAATTTGGATAAAAATCCATCTCAGATATTATGACCAGGTAATTTTTGCCTCTTTCATTAGATTCTGAGTAATATGAAAAAGTGCCAATGCCTGACATTTCCAAAGAGCAGCAGTTCTGACCACTTCATCTTCATAGGTGCTTCCGAGCAGACTGCTGTGCCATTTACAGTTACCTTAGTAACATCAGACAGTGCGTAGACTTGCAAACAGTTGTTGTGTTACCTTCCCCGTCTGCTGAAATGTTCAACTAGGAAGGCAAAACAGCAAAGCAACTGCAAGGATATCACTCAGATGCATTATCTCTCTGTATGTAAGAAAAACAGCTACGTCTTCCTCAGAGATTAGTGTATTTCTACTAGGAAGCCCATATACACATCAGTTTTTACAGCTGAAAATGGATTAAAAGCCAAACAAAAAAACCACACATTTATTTCAGAAAGTTGGTTGTGCTTCTTGAAACTTCTTTGCATAAATGCTATGACATAGCCCCAAAATAACGATGTCTGCTGCTCTCCTAAATTTGAAAACATATATACAGATATTTATTCTCAGATGAAAGTTTACAAAGAGGATGCCAAAGGCTGGTACAAATTACACCTACATGACAGGGTTCCTTCCTCCTCCCCAACATGAATCATGGATGAAGACGACAACAAATTGGCCTCTTGTTTACTTTGGCATAGGCATTAGGGAGTTTGAAGATGTGTCAAGCTGTAGATCTGATTTTCCTGCCTCCTACCCAAGAAGTCTTCCAGTGTATGAAAGCCTCACAAGAATTGGATAGCTAGGTTCATGATATTCATTTGTACTCAATAGGCCTCAAATATCTTAGTTTTTCAGGAGGTAGAAATAAAACTGGAATGAGATAGAAAGAAACTCTTTCATTTTAATAGTATCTGACTTGCTGCCTCGCAGATCCTATCCTGTAAATCTCAATTTCTTTGCTGGTAAGTTGTCTCGCTTACCATCACTACTAAACAACAGAAGTTATCATAAAGCCTACAATTCAGACAATCAAAACCTAAAGATTCATAGGTGTTCACATCTCATCTCCTTAAAAAAAACAAAAAAAACAAAAAAAAAAAACACACCCACCTCACACACCTCTGTTAAAGTGATTGACCTACCTCTCTTGTGGAACAAACCCCATTTCTCGAAAAGGAAGGAAAAAAGGTTCAGACAACTTTGTCTATTGCCCATAGCCTTCTTAAATTAACATTAATGTTCAACTAACTAAGAGGAGGATGAGGCTTTTAGTTTTTATGTAATTTAGCAGGAAGCAAATGGCAGCAAGGTATAAATATATTGCCCTCATAACTCAAATGTCACCCTCCTTCCCTTTATTGCCCGCTCTGCATCTTTTATTTGAAGTTATTCTGAGACACTTATTACCTGAGAATCACAGATGACATGCTCATTATTTATATGAGACAGGATGGCGGGAAAGGGAGTGCCGGCCAGACTTTTCAAAAGTGCACAGCACCCAGCAAGTCTTGCTGAGCCAGATTGTCAATAGAACTCAGCACCCACACTTGGGAATAGATTTCCAAAGAAAGAGTTCAGCACCCACTGAGACACCAAATGGGAAGATTTTCAAGAGCTTAGTTCACTGGATGCTGAGCTTCTTTGAACATCTAGCCATAAGTGTATCAACGGTAGTGAAGACTGAAGGCCTCTTCTTTCCATGAAGCAGGAGCAGCTGGGTGCTAAATACTATTCAAAATCTGATCACTTTATGTAGGTGCCTAAAATGGGAGCGGTTGGGTGCTGACCCATTATGATCATTATGGCCCTGATCCTGCAAACACATTATGCATGTGCTGGACTTTACTCACATGAGCAGTCCCTCTAAAATCCCACTGAAGTCCATACAACTACTCCCATGAGCAGATGATTGCAAGAATGAGACCCTGTTGTACAAATGCTTTAAATATACATATGTGCATGTGTTAAATCATATGCCAATCATCTTGTTTTACAGGACACAGTTGTTATGGGATTAACTTCCTGAATATTTTGCAAATATAGAAGAAAATTGTTTATGGGATTCTAGTGAATAGATAATGGGCATGATCAATAACTCAATGCATACCATTAACCTAAGCCAGCTATAGGATTGCATGGATAATGAAGCATACAATTATTAGTCTCCATTTTTTAAATAGAAGTGTTCCGGTCTGATGAGAGACTTATTATAAAAGCAACACCATTTACAAGTCTTACAGTGATATATAATCAATTTGAAAAAAAAATCAGTTAAGAAAAATCAGGAAGATAATGAATTGGTTCAAATTATTAGTAGTGATATGTGTTACAGTAGCCTTGGCATCCCAGCCAAGATCAGAGCCTCATTGTGCTCAAGGCTATACATATATCATGATTTAAGTGGATAAGATAGTATTTCCTTTCTCCCTCACTGTATCTATTGTTCCTATCTTATAGATGAAGAACTGATGCCCACATGGGTCAGATTTTCAAGAGTGCTCAGTTTCCAGCAGCTACCACTGTTCTCAGTGAGAACTTCCAAGCACTTCTGAAAGTGTGGCAAGTTTATTTAGGTGCCTGAGAGCTGAATTCTTTTGAGAAAAAAAAAAAAAAAAAAAAAAAAAAAAAAATCGAGCAGACAGACCTGCCCAATGTCACACAAAAAAAATCTGTGGCCGAACTAGGAACTGAATTCCTATCCCCTGAATCCTAATCACCATCGAGTCACTTAACTAAAAGGGAAAGCTGCTCTCTCCGTGCTTACCTCCTCTCTGGACATTGCACGAGATGTGTTTTGAAACATCAAATATTGCAATTCAAACTGCATAATTAATAAAACACTTTCTCCTTTAAGCAGTGTATAACTTTGGATTTGTTATAAAAATGTTTTAATAAAACCAGAACCTGTCTACTATATTGGTCTTTTACAAGATCCAGTATGGAAATAAGGTGTTTTCTTGTCATTAGGCCAATGTAGTGACAAGAACATATTTTAATTTGCTAACAGAGTAGCATATCTACAACATTGTAAGCAGCAGCAAAGTGGCAATGTTATAATGCAGGCACATGAAAGTTTTGGACTTAATTTTTGTTTTTCAGAAATTACTGGTAATATATTGCATTTCAGAGGTGTGCCAGATTTAGCCACACAACTGCCACAAACACTAAATTCCTGTGCACTGTAAAAAAAAAAAATAGTACAGGAAGTGGACTGAGCTGAAGAGGTATGTGGTGACTCCACTGGTTTCTGCTGATATTTAAGACTTCACCTGTAAACAATTGAGGGACAGGGAAGGATTTTGCCCTGCATGGTTGTATTATAAAGGGAAAGAGCATAGGGATCCCATTCACTTATAGAGCATCTGTACAGAAGAGAGGCCATAGTGTGAAAGCAAATCTCTCTACAAGTGGGGAGGTCATCCAATCATAGGCTGTATACCTCCTGCCCCAGATGGGATAAGTCTGTCTAGAGGCATGACTACAGTCTCCCCCACCACCTCCAATGTGCTGGCAGTTACACTTAGACTTGCATTGAAACCAGAACTTTTTGTACCTTTTAAAAAAGTACAGTGCCACGGTCATGAGCTCTCCCCCAAAATGCACACAGTGTGGTGCCTTATTTTGGCTGAATGCCTCCTCCTACAGCACTTGGGTTGCTGGTGTTGTTCCTCCCTCTTTCTGCATCCCAACCTCTCAAAAATATTAATTTAGCCCTATATTTGCATTAAGAACATAAGAATGGCCATACTGGGTCAGACCAAACGTCCATCTAGCCAGGTATCCTGTCTTCCAACAGTGGCCAATGCTAGGTTCCCCAGAGGGAATGAACAGAACAGGTAATCATCAAGTGATCCATCCCCTGTTGCCCATTCCCAGCTTCTGGCAAACAGAGGCTAGGGACATCAGCCTGGCTAATAGCCATTGATGGACCTATCCTCCATGAACTTATCGAGTTCTTTTTTGAACCCTGTTATAGTCTTGGACTTCACAACATCCTCTGGCAAGGAGTTCCACAGCTTGACTGTGCGTTGTGTGAATAAATGCTTCCTTTTGTTTGTTTTAAACCTGCTGCCTATTAATTTCATTTGGTGACCCCTAGTTTTTGCATTATGAGGAGGAGTAAATAACACTTCCTTATTTACTTTTTCCAGATGAGTCATGATTTTATAGACCTCTATCATATCCCCCCTTAGTCGTCTCTTTTCCAAGCTGAAAAATCTCAGTCTTATTAATCTCTCCTCATATGGCAGCCATTCCAAACCTCTAATAATTTTTGTTGCCCTTTTCTGAACCTTTTCCAAGTCCAATATATCTTTTTTGAGATGGGTCAACCACATCTTAACACAGTATTCAAGATGTGGGCGTACCATGGATTTATATAGAGGCAATATGATATTTTTGGTCTTATCTCTCTCTTTCTTAATGATTCCCAACATTCTGTTTGCTTTTTTGACTGCCACTGCACATTGAGTGGATGTTTTCAGAGAACTATCCACAATGACTCCAAGATCTCTTTCTTGAGTGATAACAGCTAATTTAGACCCCATCATGGTATATGTATAGTTGGGATGTTTTCCAATGTTCATTACTTTGCATTTATCAGATTTTCAAAGATATCCTTCTGAATATGAAGTGATATACAGCTGTCTACCTCAGTGGTTCTCAACCAGACTCCAGGGGTCCTGGGGGGCCGTGAACCGGTTTCAAGGGAGCTACCAAGCAGGGCCAGCTTTAGACTTGCCCAGGATAGAATGCTGAAGCCCACGGCATGGGTCTGAACAGGGCAGGCTTTAAGCCGATTCGGCCGATTCCCCAGAATGGGGCCCTGCGCCTAAGAGGGCCCCGCAACGTCCGGGGCTGCCGGTGGAGCGAAAAAAAAAAAAGGGGCCACGTCCTGCTTCTCCCCCATCCCTCCAGTGCTTGTGCCGCCATACAGCTGATCAGCGCAAGTCTGGGAGGGAGGGGTGAGGAGGAGCGGCGTGCTTGGGGAAGACGCGGGGCCAGGGCGGGGATTTGGGGAGGGATCCAATGGGGCAGGGCGGGAGTGGGGCTGGGGGCAGGGCCAGGGTGGAGATTTGGGGAGCAATCCAATGGGGCAGGGAGGGGGCGGAGTGGGAGCGCGAGATAATTTGCGTCCCGGCGTGGGGCTCCGCACCTGCTAAAGCCGGCCCTGGGTCTGAAGCCCAGAGTCCTGAGTCCTGCCACCTGGGGCTGAAACCTGGGCAATGTAGCTTCACGAGGGCCCCTGTGGCATGGGGACTGAGCCAATTGCCCGGCTTGCTACCCCCTAATGCTGGCCCTGGCTTTTACATGCAGGAAACCAGTCATTGTGGCACAGGTGGGTCATGGAGTTTTTATAGCACGTTTGGGGTGGGGCTCAGAAAGAAAAAGGTTGAGAATCCCATCTACTCGATGCTGTTTTAAACTATTTGCAGTTTCGACAGAGGCGTGAGCTGCCATCATTTTTTCCTCCGTGGTTTAGTGTCAAACTAATCATGACAATTTTCAGAAAAGGAGGCCTTCATGCAAAATCTGTATATTGGTACGTGCCCACATTTGTATGGGCAATTGCTACAACTGTGTCTGCGTATCAACCAAGTGTACGTGCCAGAAAGCAAGGCGCCTAACATTACCCACTATCCATACAGAATTGCAATGAATAGTTGATGTGATTAATGTAACTAAGTAAGTTCACCCATACATATGTAACCCACTGGTCAGTGTGTACTAGGTCCCTCGCTCTGTACCTAGTCCGTAGACGACAGGGGTCTTTTACGGCTCCCAGCTTATAAAACTGGCTCTCGAGCTCAGACTCGAGACTTTTACCTTTAGTGCTGGAGGTCCTCAGTTCCATCCTGTGTCAGCCAACATGGGTTCTCTCTCACACACACACACACACACACACACACTTTTGCCTGAGAACTTCAGCCTATGCATCTTACAGATGTGATCCTAGAAGTCAACAATATGGTTAACAATTTCACTTCTGACCACTCTGAGATTAATTGGGACTTTAGCATTATATTTAGGCCTGCAGGGAGGGAAGTTCTGGGTCACATTACCCCTGCAGGAGCTCCCAGCTTCACAGGGGATCATACTCACTACTACAGAAGTTAAGGGGATACAGTCTATGAAGCTCATGTGTAGCTGGTCAGAAGTGCTATCCAGTGAAGGGTGTGAGGGAGAGAAGGAACAGGACCATAGACACCTTCACCTTACCCTTTATTAGGAACAAGGATTGCAAGTGTGAACAGCCCAAATAGGGAAAACAAAGAAGATTCCTTGAACCTTCTCCATGTTATGGACCTGCACATGGCTAGTCACAACCCATTTAAATGTTTGATGATGGAAGAGTTTAATTTTGAACAGAGATGAACTTGAACCAAGCACTTCCAGACTTAGAGAAAGTTTGGATCGGGATCCATCTCTCTATATGAAATTAAACTGTCCTGATCTATAAGATGGAATGATCTAACATCCGGAACCACACAGTGCAGCTTGGGCCCATCAGACAGTGCAGCTTGGGCCCATCTCTGATAGTGCAGACACTAAAGTTCACTTGGCAGCTAAAAAGCCAGTAGGGAAATGTATTTGCAATCTTCTCCCGTGGGTCCTTATGTCGCTTGTGTCAAAAATGACAATTTGTCACTAATGGGGTTGCATGGTAGACCTGGCCCTGCTGCTTCCCATTCTGTTCTTCGTGGTTCAGGAGAGGATCTCTCTCTCCAGTGCTGCTTGTTACTGATCTTAGTGACAGGGTAAAAGGTTTTTGTGCCCAAGGAAAGAAACGCTGAAATGATTAAAAACTATTTTCAACTAACTATCCTAGTTTGTCTTTTGTTCCTTGAGGATATTCATTGGTTTTAATGATTTGCTTACATTACATTAATCTCTCCCCCTTCTTCTTTGAGTGCCTGTCACTCTTTCACTGTCTCTTTGCTCCATGTCTTAGCCTTTGCTTCAGGCACTGTGCCCTAGCACAGCACTCCGGCAATCACTCTTGTCTTCCCCACCCCCTCTGTCCATCTGCCATTGTCTTCAGACCTTTCCCCTACAACAGGCTGTCTTCTTCCCTTCAGGCCTCCTCCCTACCTCACAGCATGCCCTGAGCTGGCTTCCACGCTGCTCCAACCACATTTCCTCCATCTGCTGCTGCTGACAGTTCACAGGTTCCTTCCTCATTCTGATTATTCAGCCCTTCTTGAAGCACAGTTTCCCATCCATGATTGACAGAGGGCACTGCTTGTGCTTTGACAGGCTGAAGGCAAGGTGACATTGTGAGATTTGGGAGTTGATTTGGCCTGCTACGTCAATGGATGTCTGAAAATAGCCACTAAAGGAGATACAGACTGCCTGATTTAGGTTAACAGCTGAGTTATATTTATCAAAAGATGGAGCAAGTGGGAAGAATTGCTTGAAAACAAAATAGTGAATATAAAACCGATCTCTACAATTTGTGGACATGACCTGTATGCTTTCCACTCTGCTCTACCATCTAAAGGGCAAATTCAACCACCCTGGACAAAGGTCAAGGAATCACATATGTTATGGAATAATTAGGCAGAAATTAGGGTTGAAATTCAGCCCTCCACAATACTGAGACAGGGGACAGAGCTGCACTGAAACCGCTCTACAACTCCTGTGAGGTATGCTGCCTTTGAATCCATATAAGTGTAAATCCAGTGCGCCTTCCTTTGCCCTGCCTCCAGTCATATCCTCTCACTGGTCTATTCAAAGCCAGCACAGCACTCCAGGGCTGCTAATGGCCAGGGCTGCCCGGGGGGGTGGGAGGGGGCAAGTGGGGCAATTTGTCCCAGGCCCCGGGCCCCACAGGGGCCCCACGAGCCCTGGCCGAGAATCCCTTTCCTGGCTAAAGGCGCCTTTTTAAATTTTTAATCACCCAGCGGTGGCACTTTGGCAGCGGGTCCTTCACCAGCTCCGGGACTTCGGTGGCGGATCCTTCAGTGCCGACGACGACCCGGAGCACGTGAAGGACCCTCCGCCGAAGACTGGGAGCGTGTGAAGGACCCGCCGCCGAAGACTTGGAGCGCCGCCCGGTGAGTACAAGCGCCGCAGCGGGTGGCGCCTTTTTTTTATGTCCGCTCCCTCAAAATTGCTTTGCTACAGGCCCCCTGAATCCTCTGGGCAGCCCTGCTAATGGCCCCCTTTCTTGTATCCTGCACATAGGCCTCCTGCAGTTACTTAAGTGTATGTGTGTGCAGAGGTAGAGGGAGAGAAAGACATTTAGCTACTACAATAATAGAAGCAATGTTAAGGACCTAGAGAGAGACACCCCTGTTTTGTATATCTGCCACCCTTTTTCCCCCACAATTTCTAAACTTACACAGAGCTCTTCAGCTGGTTTCTTTCACCAACCAAAGTTGGTCCAATAAGAAGTTACCTCACCCACCTTGCCACACTTTCTTTTAAGGCTTATGCAGAAAGATATTCTATATAGTTAATTTCTTGCCTCCTTTAGAACAAAAAACAACAAAAAACAAAATCACTTAAAATGTGGTATACTCCAAGTACTCTGCTAAATATAAAAAGCATGTTGGGTAAAATGTTTAGCCACCTAATAAGGTTTTCTAGTAAACTGCAGCCTTTCAAATTCTCACTCTCTCAACCATTGAAGTTAAAATAAGCCACTTTCTAGAGCTAGCCCATATAGTTTAATAAAAAAAAATAATAATAATGTAGGTTTAGTTCACAACCACAAAACAGCTGCCTTTTCTCATCACCTTTTAAAGGGAAGTAGCCGAAATAATGATAATCCAATTTGATTTACACACACACACACACACACAATATCACTGGCAGAGATTTTCTATGACAATTTTCTGTGTACAGCATTATTTCCTCCTATCAATTTATAAACCCAAAATAGAGTTCTAAAATGGAATGCTAGTAAACTTTTAGTTGTAGCAGCCACTTTAATATAGAAGCTACACGAGTCCAAATGGCAAGTTTCCAGCCATGTGCTGTAGAGAGTATATCTGCAAATCCTGCACGGAGTCACAAAAAGGATAATTGTGAACCTCATTACCTGTTTGCATATTCAGTTAGTCGACTGGGCATGCAAATACAGATTTTTGTACACACCGTGGGGTGTGTGTTATGACTTCAAAACACCAAGGCAATGTGAGAATGATATTACTAACATAGCACAATGCAAAGACAGTTATACGTAGATCTGGCTGCTTCCAGCTCTCACTTGCCACATCACATTATTGCATTAGAATGAGAATCACTTTTTTAAAGAATGCCTTCTCCCACTTTTCTCTGACCCAGAAGTGACACCCTTTTCTAAGGCAAAAACCTAGTCAGAGATCCATGCTTGTGTCTCCTTCAGATTCGGCTGATGCTACCTTTTATACAGATGCTGAATATAACTGCCACCCAAGTGCTGAAGTTGGTGCTAGATACTGCAGCATTTCTTGAGCAGCAAAGGCTGATGTGAACACATCCCATTCCTGTTTCACAAGTTCTGCTAGCTATTCATTTCCTTCTCACAAGATTTCAAAACCCTGATCCTACTCTACAGAGTCCTTAACAGATAGGGATCTAACTTGTCTAGAGACTGCCTCATTCATGAAGCTGCACTCCATAGGGACAATGTAGCTATAGAGACCCAGGTTTATACTTGCAGGTGCTGCAGGAAGAACTGTAGCAGCAGGACCTTGGCAATGATCAGACTGAGCACACAGCCGACTGTTTAGAAGAAAGTGAATACTGAACTGATCAGCCTTACCATTGTGGAGAGCTCCCCTGTGGCCTTTTCTGATGATCTCCTGCATTTTGGACCTGGCCTGATTCCTTTAAAGCCCCACTCTTCCCAGGGCATTAAAGCAAACACAATAAACCCCAACGGTCGTATGCCCCTTCTGGGACTTCCATCTCTTCAACAAGAGTAGCGTCCAAACCATAAATATCTCTGGACCTCTCTCACTCTAGATAGGTTTGAGGTTTCAGCCTCTCCTCCTCCTCACTCCACTTCCCTGTTCTTACCTCAGGACATTTACTCACAGGGCCTATGAGTCTTGCCTCTTTACAGGGCCCACTAAAAGCTTTCCCGCCCCCAATCATCCTTAGCTTATCAGTCTCTGCTCCCAGGAGAGGACTTCTGCCCATCCTCTTCCTTTGACTGTCTTGCACGCCATTGAATTCTTCCATTTACCTAAGCATACCTGCCCATAACTGAGCCAGCTGCCTTCCACGCACCCCCCCCACCACCACGGCTTGTAGTCTGATTCAGTTTCCCTTCAGACTGTTCAAGAAACCCAAACACTTTTGTCCCTTCCCAAGTTCTGCTTCATTAAACATTCAAATAAATTTAAGTCCATCCAAAAGTCTGCACAAAACAAAGGTTTCTCTCACCTTCCTATGTTTGGCCTGTCCTGCTTTGGCAGGCCACTCCCAAACCCTACCTGTCTGGAGTCTCAGTCTTAATACTCAGGATACTGTCTCTGATCCCTGAGCATTTGCCCCTTCATTGCAGCCTTGCACTGTTCTTATAAGGCAATCACTCTGATCTCTCCCAGATGTGGCTTATTCTGTAATCAGGATTGGCAAGCTTACATATTCCTCCCAGTCTTTTTAAGAAAATAAAACACCCTTTGCTGCCCACCCCAAGTCAAGTTCTCTTTGAGAGAATGCTTTTATTTCCTTTATCATCCCTTGCCAGTTTATTTTTCCATTGGCAATACTTACAGCTGACTAAACTCCAGAACTGATAGGATTCTTTCCTACATGGCACCTTTTATCTCCCCCACTTGGAGCTGTAGCCCAATCCCCTCATCCACCAGCATTTCAATTTGCCATTCCAAGCCCCACTTCTCTGCAGGGCTAGTTCATTCCTTTCTTGCAGGGCTGCTCTGAAGGTGGATAAGCAGCAAGCAAGTTCTCTGTGGTATTTCTCCTTAAAGGAGAGCATACCATCAACGTCCTGTCCACACCTCTCCTACCCACCAAGTCTGTCCTGCCACATCCTACATGGTTCCACACTCTGGTCATGCCTTTCCAAGACTGGTCTGCTCTCAGACTTAATATCTTTTCCCCTAGCCTTCAACAGCTCTATTTCCCCATTGGACTTCCGGCATTACTGTGCTTCATGGCAGTAAGGACAGCTGAGGCTCCCACAGCTGCTTCTGGCTGTGGTTACCAGGTCCAACCCTTCTCTCCCAGTCAGTATTTCCCACAGGAACCTCCAAACTCCCCTGTGTTAGGGTCTTCCCTGCAGAAGCTCTCTCACTTGTAAATGGGGAAAGCTGCAGTCTTTCCTCCGTTCCTAGTTCAAACAGCTCAGGTGGCTTATGTTCAAACAAACAACCCATGACAATGTATTCTGCAGTAATTTATAGGTCTAGGGACAGTCTCTTTGAGATGGCCTAGCATTCCCTGTCTCACAGGTTCTCCTCTTTAACATCCCCAAGGTTCTAGATCTTTTCCGGACAAATCTTCAATACACAACCTTCCATTCCACAAGCAAAACAATTCATAGAGGGTTCTTCCTTCCTTGTCCCAGTTGTACACACCCCTCCCCTGCCTCTTAGGGGACATTCTCCTTACTTCATTGCCTCTCTTCTTTTCCCTTTGTATTTTTTACATTTCTCAGAGCTGTAGATCCCCCTGATATACTTAAAACATTTGGACCAACCCTTCTACCTCCACACCACTCTAGGAATATGGCTTCCCTGAGCTCACTCCAAGCACTCCCACTGCCAACTGGGGCACTCCACTCTTACGTCCAGGCTTCCCACTTCTAAAACTTAACAAGTCAGCAGGATTCTCCTCACCTGCTGGGAACAGTGGTCTCCCTGCCACTCCTGTTGTGCCTGGAGCTTCACCACCTGGATTGCCTGCTGTTTGTCTCACTGTGTCTTATACTGCTGCCACTGCTCCTGCAGAAGAACAGCCGGCCTCCATTGCTGGTGTTCAGCTAGCAAACAAACTGCTTCCTCCGTTCTCTGGATCTGACCTGCCCCATGCCTTCACATTCCCTCCTTAATGGGAGGAGGGCCAAAGGATCCTTGCAACTACACCAGTTAGTAGCAGAGCTAGTGCCTCCCATGTACCCACTTGTAGCCTCAGGTTACACTACAGGGAGTCTACCTCAGTTTCCCCTTTATGGACTGTTTCAGAAACTCAGCCACTTTTGTCCATTCCCATCCCTTCTCAGGTTTTGCTTTATGGAGTTAAACTTGCAAAATAAAGTTTTCAATTCCATCCAGAAGTCCACACAAAACAAAGGTTTATCTTTCTCTTCCCAGGCCTTCCTGCTTTGGCAGGCTACTCCCAAGCCTTACCTGACTGGAGTCTCAGTCCTAACTCTCACTTGAAGACTGCTCACTCCTCCCAATCTCTGTGTTTTACCCTCCACCCTCTTCATTATAGTCTCCTGTGTTCTTTATAGAGCAATCATGCTGATCTCTGCCAGGTGTGGCTTATTCTGTAATCAGGGTTGGCTAGCCTAGGATGACCAGACAGCAAGTGTGAAAAATTGGGACAGGAGGTGGGCCGTAATAGGTGCCTATATAAGAGAAATCCCCAAAATCGGGACTGTCTCTATAAAATCGGGACATCTGGTCACCTAGGCTAGCCCCAGCCTTTCAGCCTTGAGGGGATGAAACCATGTTACACTTCCCCAGATATACTAGGTGAGGTTAATATAGCTCTCTGGCTCCCTTTAACTCTAATCCTGTGTGGGGTGTACATACCCCATTCCACATACCATTTTGATAAAGGCTGTGCCTAGGAATGTCTGTAAATAAATTGTTATACCAAATAAACACAATTAAAAACAAACAAATTCACACTTTTTAATTAGGGCAATAGAGAAAGAAAACACTATTAGTTATAAACTATAATTCTCTTAGATGCCAAGAGATAAGTGCCTTAAACACAGTTCACATAAAACCACTGCTGTCACTAGCTGAGGATTTGGCCCATTATGTATAAAGTTCACTTACAGTAAAAGTATTTGGTGTTTCATACACGGCAGTTTTAATCTCCCACATTAACTTTTGTGGCTCCCAGGAGAATTCAGTTTAATGGACTATCTTGTGGTAGAGGTACTGGGACTCCAGAACCCTGAGTTCAGTTCTCAATTCTGTTCTGGACTTCCTGTGTGACTTTGGGCAAGTCCCTTAACCTCATGATGCCTCAATTCCCCATCTGTATAGTGTGGAAAACACTCCCCTACCTCACAGGGATGTTGTAAAGATAAATACTTGGGAGGCAGTCCCCAATTCTGTGGTATCTGAGTATGTAAATAAATATAACAATAATAGGTTTACTACCCCAGATCTTCCTACAATTCATTTGCCTGATTATTCATTGTCCTGCAGGTTGAATCTTGTAAATGACTATACAAAGTGGATGTAAAATACTAATATTTTGATCTGGTAGCATTTTACACATAGTTTGTCTTCACTTGGCACTCTTGTATATGACCACACAAAGTACAGGGCAATAGAGAATCAGACCACTAGCTTTTAACTAATCAAATACAGAAATCTTAGAACTAACAAGCCAGCTTTCTTATAACCAACTGCATGCAGTATTTTAAGGCAATGATCTGTAAAACAGCAGTATGCGAGTCATGTCGAAGTTTGGCTGCTTCCTCCTTTGCCCTGAGTCAATTCCATCCCTACAGATCCCTGCTGAGAATCTTGTGGTATTGGTTCCTTCCCCTAGCATATGGCTACATAGCCTGAACAGAGCACATTTAACCCTCCTATTGCAGACAGATATTTTGCTGGCTGTCACATAAGCACATGTTTATGGGTGCACACCTGTTATGTCCATGACTGGAAATCTGGCTTTATACTGAGATATTTCCGGAGGCTCCCTGACCCCAAGAAATAATTGGGAGTTTGATGTGACACTAACCTAGAATTTGTGAGGGGGAAAAAAATCACAATTACTTTCCTTTCTTGTTAGTCCCTACAGTGTGCCACCAGTCTGGGAAGACGGAATGAGTGTATCAGGATTCTAATGAGACA
Source organism: Terrapene triunguis (assembly GCF_002925995.2). Classification (NCBI taxonomy): domain Eukaryota; kingdom Metazoa; phylum Chordata; order Testudines; family Emydidae; genus Terrapene; species Terrapene triunguis. The sequence goes on along the minus strand of NW_020664439.1, from coordinate 32,095,078 downwards.
GCCAGACTTGGGAAAGAAGTTCAATTTTCTAGCCAGAAGTCAATATAGAGCTCTGACTAGTAGAGAGTAAAAGAAATAAAAAGTGCAGATGGTTTCTGTTGAACAGAGGAAACTAAGCTGATGCTTGGGGGTTCTGGTTGCATGCTCCTTCCCAGCAAATGTCACAAAGACAGTCATAGTAGTGCTTCCAGAACAGAAGTTCCAATTAAAATTAAAGTTTAAACCATAGCAACAGTAACAACAAATAACCTTTAACAACTGTGTCATATGGCCAAGTACCTGAATAAAAATGGAAAGATGTAATGAGCCATCCTTTGTTACACATACTGAAGAACTGCAAAGAAAGGAGTTTTGTAGGATTTGCATGACTCTTCTGCTTTTTTAAATTTTGTAAGCAATTTGTTTTCCATTTATTGTAGTCCAGAATAAGAATGCTATTGCATTGAATTTTGTTTTCCTTTTTCTTGACATGGAATTGCTATTGATTTTCTTTAAATAATGGTATTAATAAAATCACCATTATTTATTACCTAGCCAAAGAAAGGGTAAAGAAAGAGGACATCATTGACAAGGACAAACATTTTCAAGGAAGGTTACTTCTGTCATTTTTGCATGTGTGAGTCACGTTGCAGGCATTAGAACTGGAGAATTAGGCCATAAGTGTGTCAAACTTCCTCAGACATTTCTGTCAGGTTGGATAAGTTTGCCAATTCTGTATATTCAAATATAATAGATTATAGCATGTTTACCATGTTTTGTACTTGTGTATTAAAATTATTATGATAATGTTACACATATATTATTCTGATGCGTCTTTCCAATTAGTTATAAATTGTCTATCATCTAAACTTTGAGCTATATGGAAGATATTTCATTTCAGACCTGAATTCTTATTGGCCAAATCTTGTGGTACTCAAATTTCTATAGCTTTGCAAAAGGACTGGTCAAAAAATTTACTTCAAAACTTTTTTCCACAGAAAATTGGGCTTTTTGACTAAGCAAATTTTAATGGGAAGTGTGTTATTTCTTTGGAAAAAAAATAGCTTTTTCAACAAAAATGTGAAACACAAAAAGAAGTAAAAATTGAGCCAAAAATGAACTTTTTTTTCAAATGTCCATATTTTTTGGCCATTTTTTCCATCATTGTCAGTTTTCACCTTTTTGGTTTTAAGTTTTCCAATATAAAATTGAAATTTTTCTATGGGAAAAGATCGAATCAGCTGTACTTCACAATAAATTAATGTTCAGAGGCAGGGTGGAAATAACACCACACTTTGAAAGATACTGATATGCTCCTCAGTTAGGGGGTATTTTAATTCAAAAGCATTATGGATTTAGAACATTTTATTTACCTAATAGTAAAATCACTCATTATAGGCCTAACTCTGCAACCCTTACGCATGTTGAGTAGTACTTCCTCACTTCCACTCAAGTTTCAATCAGTAGCCTAGCAGAAAACACAATCCTCTCATCACAAGGTCTCATGCCAGGTTAGAATTATTACTGTATCTTTACTATACACTACCCAGTTACGTTCAATTACTACTCATGTGAGTGAGGACTACAGAATTGGATCCTATATTTGAATTGCTTAAAGTATCATAGCATTTTTAATAGCTAGTTTAAAGCAAAAGGAGAGGACATTGTGTCTTTCAATACAGGTTGTTTTGCCATGACACTTTTAAAATAATAGCCAGGGTAAGTTCACATGCAAGTTCAATACATTGAAACAGGCAGGCAAAATTCATTTGACCTACACAACTGAAAATGACCCCATTTCAACTAACTTATGTTTTAGTTGAGGCTTCTAATAACATTCAGAATTATGACCAAACATGTTAGCCAATTAAAAAGCTGCCTCTTTTCCACATATTTGTTAATTAATTTAGTGCACTCCTGTTCAGAACTGCACAGCCGTATGAAAGAGAGTGAAATGAGAGCTAATGTGCTGTAATTACCAGCAGCTTACTGAGAAATAGCAAATGACAACTGACACCAGGGCACTTATGGTTTACAACTCTCGTATTGCAAGTGAATCCTTGGGCCTTCCTATTTTCCCCCTGATATTTAGTTATTTGAGATGAAGAAAACCAACCTCTCTTAAAAAGAGCACTTATAGTTAGGATTTAGTTGGGGTTGGTCCTGCTTTGAGCAGGGCATTGGACTAGATGACCTCCTGAGGTCTCTTCCAACCCTAATATTCTATGGTCCCATGATTATTAATGAGAAACAGCAGGCCTCTCTCTCTATGGAAGGTTGCAACCCTGTTTTCATTATAAGTATTTCTCACGGAGCTCACCAGAGGGCTTCAAGGAAGAAATTAGTTTTAAGCCATGATGGAGGAAATAAGTTTTCAGGAGGAGTTTAAATAAAGAGAGGGGTAGTAACTTTCAGCACCAATATGGCAAGGAGTAACACACAAAGGCATGAATGTGAGAAGGATACAAAAATGAGAGGTTTGGGGTGAACAGGAAGAAACCTGAGCAGCAATATAACAGGGCTGAGTTGTTTAAGAGTGGATGAGAAATATATGGGCTTCAATTTGATGCAGAATGCAAGAAGCAGCCAAATAAGGGAGTTGATAATAGAAGTAACAGAGGGTCCTGTGGCACCTTTAAGACTAACAGAAGTATTGGGAGCATAAGCTTTCGTGGGTAAGAACCTCACTTCTTCAGATGCAAGAAGTGAGGTTCTTACCCACGAAAGCTTATGCTCCCAACACTTCTGTTAGTCTTAAAGGTGCCACAGGACCCTCTGTTGCTTTTTACAGATTCAGACTAACACGGCTACCCCTCTGATACTTGATAATAGAAGTGAGCATGTGAGGTTAGGTCAGATATTTTTAATGTGATAGAGAAAGAGTATACTAGCTGTGGCCATATTGTGGATATGTGAGGAAGAAAGAAGTGAATTGAATGATGATAGGCAGGATAGAGTTATAGTGACTACTGAGAAGGGAGAATGAATGGAAGGAAATAAGGATTTAAAAAAAAAAACAGAAAGGCAATCTCAGAAGACAACAAGGAAACATGAAACAACCACCCAGCAGCTAAATCAGGACATTAGCTACATGCTGTCCAATGCATGAGCAGAGTCAACAAACCTCTCACCATCCATGATTTCATCAAAGAAGAGTCACTCATCCTGGTCTGATTGACACTGCAGATCCAATGTTAGCACAGTTAGTTCCCACCCAATTACTCTATACATCAGTGGCTCCCAAACGTTTTTAGTAAGTTGACCCACCAACTGTATTTTGTCTATTTTTGAGTCCCACCAGAGTTGAGGGGAGAGGACTCGTGGTAGGTTTGGGGCCTGGGAGAGCAATCCCACCCTGCACTCACTCTAGTGTGGCAGCTCTTGTTCCACAGGGCTGAGTTCAACTCCACACTATGAGCATTGCAATCTGGAGCACGGAGTTGCAGTGCCATTCAGATTTGGTCTGGCCACCCCTCTGTCATGGTGCGGAGCGGCAACTGGACCAAACCTGAGTGACACTGCAATTCTGTATGCCAAATTGCAATGCCTGGAGCCAGGCCCAGACCTACAGCTACCTCTGTGGGGTGAGTGTGGGTCAGGGCTGTTCTCAAACTTCCTCCCGCCTGGGGCCTCCTCTCTGCACCAGGCTGGGAGAAGTGTATATTTGCCTAGGCCAGGGGCCAGTGATGGATAAATTTGGCCTTGGATGTGGCAACCTATCTAGAACCTTCTGTGGGTCAGAACCCACCATTTGGGGAACACTGCTATACATCATAAGTTAAGAGAAAACAACAACAACAACCTCAAATGTAAGAAAAGCTCACCTAAATTAATCCTTGGAGCAGATTCACTTTACCTCAAAGACTAGAGATAAATCAAACATGCTGAGCTACAGACCTCCAGACACAAAAAGTTTCCCAGAAGAACTGATTGACATTATTTGATACATAGATGAAGTTGTCCTGGTTTCTCCCCTTAGGAGGCCTCACTATCCATGCAGAGGAAACCCCAGACACTACAGCACAAACTTCCTATCTGATTTGCCCATCTTATGCTTCTCACAGGTAGTCGGTGGACCGACACACATGGTCAGACATTCCTTGAGCTGGATCCTTGGCTTAAATATGGAGCCTAGAAACATAAGAACTATCCTGATCAGACCATTCCTTAGGGCAGAAATCAGAACCTACCCCTTTGCAAGACAAATAGAAGTTACCCCATCATGGTTTGCTCAAATCTCCTAGAAGGCCCCACACACTCTGGGGTGGGTGTCCTGCTCACAGTTTTAGGATTACGAATCCTGCTTGTGGCATTTTCTCTATTTAAAGTTGGGTGACTTCCCTCTTTTTATTAAAAGCTTCTTTGCTATACTCAGACTCTGAGCTTGCTAGAGGGGAAGTATTGCCTCTTAGAGGCACCCTGGGGTGTTGTATAATTGTCCCAGGTCATTGCATGGGGGCTCGAGTCAGTTTTGAGCTCTATTGTTGAAAAGGAACCCCCAGATTCTGAACTTGGCACTTGTTGCTGCCAACTCTGACTGGCAGAAGGGTTACATGGGTTTAATCTAAAAAGGTACCATATCTAGGGTGACCAGACAGCAAATGTGAAAAATCGGGACGGGGTGAGGGATAATAGGAGCTTATATTAAAAAAAAAAAAAGACTGAACAATCAGGACTGTCCCTATAAAATTGGGACATCTGGTCACCCTAACCATATCCGTAAAAATAACTAATCACTGTGCAATTATTATAGTACTGTATATATCAGCTAAGGAATCTATACAGTAAAGAACTGTGGTTCACAAATTTTTGCAGCTCAGCATCTGTGGAGTCCAGTTATGATTCAAGGGGGGGAAAAACCAAACAAACAAACAAAAACCCCTCACTATTTTCTGGTCACAGACATGAAGTGTTGGTTTTGGTATTCCTCGCTCTGCTACTTAAACGGATCTTTCAGCTCTGTCTTTCCTTTAACAACTATAATGGTATATAGTACACTATGGCCATCGTTTGAAAAATGTAGAGCTATTCCTGTAGGTCTGCAGGTGTCTTGCTAGGCAAGTCAGTGCACTGTAATGGAGATTCCCAGCAGGCACCTATTGACTCTGCAGGACCTGAGGGACATGCATGAATGGCTCTACTCTTTTCAGTCATAGACACTGTACCTAAAATAATCTCTGTATAGGTACGGCCTTTAACACTAATGACTATATCCATGATGCATGGCTCAGCATGCCCATGACCCTTCTGACTAGCCCAAGGAGAGAGGCTTTCCCAGGCTCAATGATGGCAAATCAAATGACAAAGAGCAATAGAAATTCTTAAAGGGCTCTACTCATTCATATATATTAACTGAGAGATTCAGCAGGACCTTTAATTAAAATGTTTGTAGACTGTCTCTGTAAGTGCTGTCCTGTGATGATATGACTATCACCCAGTAAAAATCGGGTTGTGTGGCACAGTAGCTTTCTCATTTCCTTTCCCCCCATGCTAGTTGCTGTGCATTCCTATACATTAGTACTGAGAACACTTGACAGAAGAATGCTCTTAAATCTACCAACTGTGAAAGACACATGAACAAAAACTGCAAACTGCAAGGAAGGCTTCCAAAAACTGTGGGGTTTTGATTCAGTGGCATATATAAGATCAAATACCTATTTAGCTGAAGTTTGTCTTTTTTTTTTTTTTTTTTTTTACAATTTGCCAATGTGATATATTTTGATATATTTTTTAATAAGTTACAACACAGTCTCCTAAATACTGAAAACAAGTCTTAGTAAATTATGAACAAAAAGGTTGTATAGTATAGCAGGTTCTTCAACTGCAAGTCAAACGGCAGTAGTACAAGGGTTTAACCTGTAGATCAGTATGCCAGTAATCAATATGAAATTGAAAAAAATATTCCCTGTCTCTTGTGCAAATGTGGTTCCAAAGGCAGCTTCTAACCAGACCAACACAGAACTCACAGCACTCCTTATAATCAATTGCTGAAGAGCACAGTGCAAGTCAAACCTAGATTATCAGACAGAGAGAAGCCACAAATAAAGATTCTGCTCTGGGTAGTGAGATAACCTTAGTCCATATGCAAATGAAACTGCCTGTCAGGCTCCAAACTGAAATGGCCATGTTGGATAAACTAATACAGAAAAAGAGTGAGATTTTCATTTGATTTGAAATTCAAACATAACGTGTAATAGCATCATAATCAAGTACTGCCAGCTGGTTGAGGCACTTTATATCATAGCTGAGAATTAATGGTAAAACTTATAGCACAATTGACTCATTATGAAAAACATTCTATGGATTGAACAAACAAATAGTAGAGCAATAAGAAAAGACAGAGATAAAGTCTATACTCTATAAAGTGATGGGAAAACTCTTCTGTTGTAGAAGTAGCAGTAAAGGGGAATTCAAATTTCACTCCAAACAGATTCAGTCTTATCAATAATGCAAATGATATTATTCTGATCTCCTTAATCCTCTACGTAGTGGAAGGAATGTAAATACTGTAAGATTTGGTTTGCAGTAGTTTAGTGGAATGGTCTTTCACCTGTGGAAATCAGGGTTTAAATCCTTATTAAATCATGTAAAAAGGAGGAGATTACTGGCCTGATACTTGTCCTTATTTGATCATCTCACAATATAGAGCATGACTGGAAGTCCTTTTCAGAGACACAGAGAAAGAGAGAGAACTGGAATAGGAGCAGTTTTGCGGCGGAGGACAAAGGATATTGTCTACACTTCGAGCTAGAGATGTAATTTCCAGCTCAAGGAGACAGTTGTACTAGTGCTAATCAAGCCAGCATGCTAAAAATAGAGTGTGGCTGCAAGAGTGTGAGCAATGAG
>NW_020664439.1:32012858-32088243 GCF_002925995.2 Terrapene triunguis | reverse complement strand
GGTTTATACTCGGGGCAGTTAACCTATGCCGACACGGTCCATGCTACACCATTCTTTTTAGTATGCTAGATCAGATGACAGCCAGCATAAGGATGTCTGCGTGAGAGTGTAGATGTAGACTCAGTTAAAACATTGCATTGTTTTCCAAATATTTCATTGAAATAAATGTATATTTTAAAAAAATGAGCCTAGAGTTAGGCTCCTAAATCCATATTCAGGCACTAAAGAGGTGTCAGATCTTCAAAAACATTAAGAACATGATTTCAGTGGGAGCAGCTGAGTACTTAGCAACTGCTGAAAAATAAGGCCAAATGTTTGTGTGCATAAATATGGTTCCTGTTTTTGAAATCATACCTTTAGTTAATGGAATTGTTGCAATGAAAACAAAAATTCCTTTTTGATAAAAGTTCTTGCCCTTCTCCCAGGACTACTAGCAAAATTAAGTACAAAATCATTCAGCAGTCCAGAACTTGCATTTGTCCATGTAAAAATACAATTCAAACTTCAAATATTCACCTCTATTCTACACTTCAAACCTATTTTTGAGTGGGCTCCAAATTTGACAGAGCCGGTTCTTCTCTTCTTAGCAATATTTTCCCACTTGCTGACCAACTAATTCTATTAGTGCCTTACATTCATTACCACTAATATTCACTCATCCCCCCCCACACACACACACCACCTCTGACCAGCAAAATATTGACACCATAAAAGTCAACTCAATTCACTAAGAAAAAATTCCTCCACAGGCCTCATGAAATTCACTGTCATAGGAGGTAAGGATACCAGTACAGATTCTATGGTCCCATGTCTATAGTTTTGTTTGCATGTCCAGTGCTGACATTCCCAGGGTTAGTTTCTGTATGCTGCTGACTGTAAAGTGATTTTTTTGTACTTATTGTGTTATCTGCTACTAGTAGCCGAAAGCCCATGCTGTTGCATCAGTATAGCAGTTGGGCCAAGTAATACACCATCTGTGCAGTCTCCCTCATACAATCAATGAAATCCTTGCATGTAAATTAGCTACAAAGTACAGGTGGTGACTGGTTATGTTACCTTTGATATCATGATGGTCTAAGACTCTTGATATGCCTTACTGTAGCTGTACACCGGACAAGTGTAATTCATAAAATCAAAATGGCTGAGAACTTAAAAATTGGATAGTAGGGTGCAAATCCCACTGATGATTCAAGCAGGTGATATTCTAAACAAGAGCTCTCAACCATGCTTGTAGCTCTTTTCACCACTTCAGATATTCTGGGCTTCAGAGTGACACACAAACAGGTATTATGTAGATGAGGTGTAGGCTTCCCATTAGGGCTTTGACAGGTTCGACAGAAGAATCCTTAATGCACCCAAAATACAATTCAAGCAAACTTTAGCCGGTTTAGGGAAAAAACTGTTACAATGCTGCTAGTAGAGTGAGATCCCTAGAGTGAAAAGTGACATGGCCAACTACTACGGAAGAAAGGGATAAGTGTTCATAGTTAAAATTAGAAGGGTCAAAAAGCCCAAATATACTATTTACTACTTATTCTTTAAATTAAATTAATTTCAGAACAGTCTAGTTCCAAATAAAGTTTTCATGTGTACTTCAATGTCACAGGGTAATTGCCCAAAATAACCTGAGCTAAGATCACTCTGCCACAGACTACCTAAACATTAACAAAGTGTTTCTGTAAATTACTTTCACTATACCAGTGATTGCAACGTATTTCTATACCTACAATTTTAGGAAATTCAACCTCACACACATACATATACATTCTATCTAATGCTATCCAGTTGACACCTATCTCAGAAAAACACAGGTTAGGGTGAAGTTCATGTTCATTATTAATCTACCAGTGCCACAAAGGTGACTTTAGAATTGCCTTTGCTACAAGCTTTCACTTAAGTATAGGTAAACATTTCTATTTTGCATTGTCAGAGGCTTGTTATTTTGTTTTCCAGTTACCTCCCTGGCATTTCACACAGTTTCTTGAGATTACAGTGTGGGAATTTTTTTCTCACCTATATGCTTTTATTAAAACATTTTAGACAGAAATATTCATCTTTTTTCTAGAGACAAGCAAGTTAAAAACAGCATGGACATGTGCATCTTTGGAAATGATTCTGAGCTCTAGCTAAGACGTGGCAATTTTGCAGCCTCACACAGAACCCTAGGGAAAGAGTTACCCACAAAAGTTCACTCTTTTGTATTGCCCAATATTTGCCACTTGTTCTGCTTTGCAGCCTTCTATGGTACCAGGGGACTGAAAGAACTCAGTAGTTTCTCAGCTGAGTGATTCTTCCCTTCCCTTTTCATTTTTCCCAGCCCTGTAGGGCTTCTTCAATATTTATGCCTCACCCCAGTGACAAAAAAACAAAATAAAAAAAAAAGTCTGCCCACATGTAAACATTTCATCTAGAAGAAAGGCCACATTTATGAGTTAGCCACTTATTGACAAGAAATGAAGAAAACCATTGATTCTGTAGAGTTACAATTTGGTCCCTGCTCCCTACTTGGCTCTGGGATAGAAATAATCTATACCAGCAGAATGTGTGTCACAGCTTGCTTCCATGGTATTCCAGTTCAGTTACACTACCTGATGTACTAGGATATGTACCCTTGATGCTGCCCACTCCCAACCCCTGCTGCCCACCTCCCGCAGACTTTTCCCCCCAGCGCCTATCACTCTGCTACCCAAAATACTTTGTGTGAGCATGCAGCAAAGGTCACTGTGGAGATTGTGGGAAATTTCTGTATTGTTTTTATGAAAACTGTGTGACTCAGTTTACCCACTAACTGTTGTGCTGCAATCTACCTCTTTTCAAAGATATAGTTTCTTTCCTGAGACACACTTTATGCTAAGTAGACAAGTGATACCTGAGGATCTCCCTTCTGAATGGAATTGTTGTTAAAGATCACCAAGAACTGAATAGGCCTAACCCTAGAAGAACAATTTACTAGCTCAAATCTGGGTGAAAACAGTTTGACCCCAGTTAGTCTGCAGGGGAGTTAGGGTTTGAAAGAATGGGTGAGAGGCAGGGTTGAAAGGAACTTAAAGGACTTACCGGTACGCCGGAGTCCTGAGTGGGGGCATGGCATCAACCGGAAAAGGTGGGGCCTTTCAAGATTTAAAGGCCCTGGGGCTCCGACTGTGGCTGGGAGCCCCAGGGCCTTTAAACCACCCCGGAGCTACCAGCTACAGAGGTGGCTGGGAGCCCTGTGGCTCAAGGGCGAATTTAAGGGCCCAAGGCTCCGGCCGCCGTGGAGCTCCGGGACCTTTAAATCACCATGGGAGCCCGGCTGCCAGAGCTCTGGCGGTGCTTTAAAGGGCCCAGGGGTCCCCGCAGCGGCCAGAGCACCGGGCCCTTTAAATCCCCGCCCGAGCCCGGCTGCCGGAGCTCCGGCAGGGATTTAAAGGGCCTGGGGCTCCCCGCAGCGGCTGGAGCCCTGGGCCCTTTAAATCACTGCCGCGGAAGCCGGTCCAGTCCGGCACGGCGTACTGGCTCTTGCAGGTACATGGCACCGGACCGGCTTACTTTCACCTCTGGTGAGAGGCCACCATTTGACTACTAGACCATCTGAACCTGGTTGAAGGGGTCAGAGAGGAAACACCATGATCTTGAGGAGTGAGCCTCAGGAGAGGGAACTTTGAACCCTGAAAGGGCACTGACCCAAACCGCAAAGAACACTAAAGCATGGTGAGGAAACTGAGACAGAGTATAGCATACAGATGTTTATTGTTTTGCCTAGATCTGTATATCTCTTGTGTTGTCTAAAGAAAGGAGTGATTGTTTTAGACATCCTTCTGCAATGTCTATATGTCTGTTTGCTTCAATTAACGGAGACCCTGAAGGTTTAAACTATAAACCAGAGTATGCACAAGGGTGGAGCTCTGACGGGTGAGGGATCCTTAAACTACTAGAGAGTCTTGTGGGGTTCAGCATTGGTCTTGGGGTCTGGGCAGCTGGACTGCAGGATCCCATTTTCTAAAAGGGCTACCAGACAGAGTATGCCCAGAGGGCAAGGAAAGAGTGCTAGAGCCTACCCTGACCAAAGGCAAACTTAAATACGCAGATCAAGCCTTGGACTCCAAACACAACAGCCTGGTGAGTGTCAAGAGGAAGCCTGACAGGACTGTAACAGTCACATTATATATTTTAATGCTGCTTTCTAATCATTGCCATATAGCCCAAGTCCCTCTGCACACACAAAATGTTCTCAAACAGAAATAACCCAGAGGTTTAATAATCTTCATTTTCCTCTTTAGAATACCATTTAAATCTTTATAGACATTCTTTGCTGGTTTTAGGTACCAATGTAATTCTGTTGGAGTTCTGTTATTTCATTTTAAATGTCTTTCATTACTACTTGTTCTTTGGTGTGAGGTTTTTTTTGTCCTCCATGAGGATATATTTTTGGTCTCTGATACAGGACACTAGGGTGCATGATCAATATCATGATCAGTTTTGGCCTAAGCATTGTGTTTCTTTTACTTTGGTACAATGTGTTATTCTATGCCCAGTTACTTGGGATTTGATGTTGAATATACATGCGCCATAAAAAAATAAAAACCTTTACACTAGCACATAACTAATTTTTGCATTACAATTATTTTGTTAGTAGCATGCACTGGCTTGAAAAAAAATATTTGGAAAGAAAAATGCAGGCCTTATTTTCAGCATGTATTAGCTATTTTCCAGTTAATCAAGTCCATACTGTCCAGCAAGAAATACTAACAGATGAATCATGTAAGGAGTAACAAGAAGTAATACTTTCTATTTCCATTAGTATGCTAAATAATACATGATAAATACTTGCACATAGCTGAGAATGGCATTCTTTAATGGGCTTTACATACATATGGTTAAAACCCTGTAGGGTGACTTATTTGAATTTAGATTTACAATACCTGGTATGAAAATATAGTTACAGCTCAATTCATTGTTTAAACATGGCAAAAATTGGTCTCATAGAAGAATGGGCTCAGTCCTGCAAGCCTTATTCACAATGGGCTTCGTTGTTCCTTGTAGGCCTAGCCCACAGTGAGGAGCCAGGAGCTGTGTCTATTGCCAATTGCCACGCTCTTTTCTAGGGTATAGCTTACTACTCCCTGTGTGGCAAACCAGTTCCGCTTAAGGTTTAATTAAATGCACTGCTCCCCACTCTGCCCTGTGGAATACCTTCCTTTACTGGGTGCAGTGATACCAGACTCAACATCCTGTTCATTTCCTTCTCCCACGCTCATCTCAGTTCCTGTTTCCAGGCTGCCCTCCTGCATGGAATCCCAACCAACTCCAGTATGGAAATGCCTTGCCCGCATCCCCCAGCATTCAAGTCCCTCCAAAAAACTCACTAATTCTGTAATGCACAGGCATTAGTATTCTTGTAAATACCTTCCCTATCACACATGTGGGGAAGACAGTGAGATCAGGAAAATATTAGCAACAAAAACCCATCCTACGTTAACAGCTTTCCATGGGTTGCAGCAGGGCACACATGTCAACAGAATAGCTAGTTATTAAATAAGGTGTCAGTAAATGATGTTCACAAATATGGCATTGGCTCTTGGGTTTGTACGACTTTTTTTTTTTTTGTGCTAGGGATTGCAAATGGCTTCCCCTGTGCAGCTCTTTCATTGGAGCTCTTGAACTGATTATCCCTGGGTACTTATTGGTGTGTCTTTTAGGTTCCTAGTCTGCACTGAGAACCACTCATGGACTTCACTGCAGGGGGGGTATGTGTGTGGTTCTCAATGCAGGATCAGGGCTTTAGACAGAAATCTCCAAGGAGCAGGAACGGTCTATATGTCCATGCCTTGTACAGCACCAAGCACACTGTCTGTACTCAATGAATAATAACAACGGTTACTTGAAAGCTCTGAAAGAGCATTCAGACAGGAAATGCTCACCATTTAGTATCTTAGGGCTTGTTCACATGGCAAGTTACTGCACAGCAAGCAAGGGTGGGAGGTTAATATACAACACACAGGCTTGCCACACAGAAACATCCCATGCAGACACTGCCACAGTGCAGTGAATGTCAGAGTGCGACTTAGTGCTAAACCACATTCTAGGACTTTCAGCGTGCTGCGTCCACACAGCACATTACTGCGTGGCCAGCTGGTGGGGCTCTGTAGCTTCGCACAACCATGGTTGCTGTGCAGTAACTTATCACGTAGACAAGCCCTTAGAGTGCAGCTCACAGGAAAATTTACAGAGCCACTTGACCTGAATTATACTCTCTTTTACAAGAAACTTCTTCAAGATTGATAGCATGGGAAACCTTTCCATCTTGGATCTTTAACATTAATATTCTGAAAATGAACATTTTAGCTAGGCTCAGCTATTTATTTCAAGTTCTACCCATTATGATTCTTAACTATTTATTCAAGATCCTATCAAAATAATTTACAAGATACACATGGACCAATGAATGACCCACCAAATAGAGACTGCATCCGGCACCCACATGGAATTCCACACTGTGTATCCACAGTCAGTTGCAAGACCAGGCTTTTATATGAGATGGTTTGTTGTGAAGTGGGGAATTCTGAACACATATGGCAGAATTTTCATAGATTATTTTCACTCAGAAAGGAGCAAATTGGAAAACATTACAGAAATATAGACAATTACAGGATTAGAAATATTGCTTGGTACTGACAAAACTGATCACTACCACTTAATGCTGATACTACGGTTAATATTCCAAAATGTATTGCTAAGGACTGGAAATTTGAGTATATTGTCTTTTAATAAATGATTCACTAAAGTGAGAGACAGAATTTAAGATAATTAGTTTTAAAAAAAAAAATTCTTTATTACAGTCCTAACAAACATTTTTTTGTGCAGGAAGAGCCATTAAATTATATAAAGAAAAAATATTGTCTAATGTTATCCCAAACTAATATGTTATAACATATTTAGATTTAAATGTAACTTACCTGAACCTGTGAACAACGAGTGTACTGATTATGTTCTTTTTCATTGTAACCTGCAATAAAAAAAAAGTTTGGGAAACAATAAGAAATCAATTCCTATATTTTCCTATGTTAGGTCTTCTAGCTAGATCCAATATTGGGCCATATGTTGGTCATACTTAAAAACAAGTAATTCTGCTTTTAGAGACCGCTATTACTGATTCCAGATATGTAAGTATAGGACAGAACTGAGCTCTGGTCAAAAATTTTCCATAGAAACTTTTGAAGTAAAATCGAGTTTTTGATTAAAGAGATTTCATAGAAAGTCTGCTTTTCGGAAACTGAAAAATGTTGGCCAAAAGCCACAAATGTTTTATTTTTGCAAGTGTTCATCCATTTGTTGTTGTTTTTCAGTTTTTGGCAACTGGGGGGGGGGGAGGTTCTGTTTTTCAATGAAAAGTCAAAATTTTCCACTGCAAATTTCAATTTTACTTGTATTCTGCTGAGATTTTCTGCAGAGAAAAAATCATTTTCTGACCAGCTCTAATAGAATATTTTAAAACAAAATTAGTTTTTAAAAAGTGAGATGATTATTGTTGGTCACTATGGATTTCTACCTGTTACTCACTCACCCTGGCTGAAGAGCCAGCCATCATAAGGCTTATTAGCAAGTTTAGCTGTTGAAAAAGCGAGTAGCTGCAACAGGACAAGTAGTAGCTCTGACACAGTAAGTGGCGGGCATAATCCAATAGCAATCATCAATCTGTGCCCTAGTGGCATGAACTTCATAACCAAAAATATGAGGAACATATTTTCCCTGTGGAGACACATGACATATAGGTCAAGACTGCAAGATGTGGCACTCCTATAAGAACACAGTACCAGTGTTGATAAACAAATGTAGTGGGGACAAGCTGCAGAAGTAAGAGGCTACAGGTTCTGAGGATGAGGAGGAAGAAATTTAAATATAGTTCTGTGGCAGTAGCCCAACATAGTTGGATTAAAATTGTACAGTTCTAGATTATGGTGGAAGTGAGTCATCCCATGTAAAGGCTTTCAAGTGATCAGCATATTTTTCCACTGCTGTGTTTATAACGGCTTGTACTAAGACTAGACTCTACTGCTGTATTTTGGATAGCAGAGTTATACACTGATGACTAGTGGTCTGGCTGCTGGTAAGCCGCTAAAATCCGGGCTTTGAAAGCCCAAGTTATTGAGAAAGAGATTTTTAAAACTGTGCGGCAACATAATTGTACTGCATGGCACAATACATGTTTATCATTTCTTTCTTAGGCGTAGACTTTCTGCTGTCATCTGGAATGGTGGCAGATATACAAGAACAAAGATTCTAGCAAAGAATCACATAAATGAGCTGGATATAACACATGTAAATGATCGTGCAATGAACAGAGCAGATGCTTGGCCCAGTAATCGGCCATCCAACCACGTCTCAGCATGTTTGTTCTAAAGGATGTGAAAGTGTTTAATTTCCCATTGTCACCTTCTGCCTCTTGTGTGAGCATGCTGAAAGAAACTTTGTTTGCTACCCCCACCTCCTTTTCCATTTTCCTATGCACTTTTCCACCTTTTCCACCTCATCGCGAGATATCAGTGCACACAACAATATCTATGACAAGATTAACATAAGTAACAATTATACTAAACCCCCTGAATTTCAAGAACAATGCACATTTTAGGTATGTGTACACCCCAGGTCTCACAGGTTGAGACAATCAGAAAGTAGTTCTTAAAACAGACAGCTGCTTTACCATTATTTTATAACAATGACAGGGTATTCATTAAAAGTACAAGTCCATAATCTCTCATTATTTTTCATCATGTTGCCTCAGGGCCAACCAAGATTGGGACCCCATTGTGCTATGCATGGTACAGGCAGAAAGTAATAGACAGCCCCTACCCCAAAGAGCTTACTATAGAAATAGACAAGACAGACAGGTGGGGGAAGGGATATAACACACAAGCAAAGTAAACAATGTGACACCAGCAAACATCAGGTTAGTTCCACATTTTTGAGGGGGAGGAGTTACTTAGGGGGCATAAGCTAAATGGAAAGACAAGGGAGGGGAAGGGGGTGAGGAGCCAGGTTGGGGAGACGAGTGTAAGAAGGGTAGGTCTGGAGTGAAGCTGAAGTGAAGAAACTGTGAGGGAGAGGGTAGGAGCAAACAGCCCATTGGCACACAGCAAGAAAGTCCTCTCAAAACTGTAGAGAGTTCTCAATGTCCAGAGGTCCTTGCTGTGGCTGTTCCTGCTTCCACTGGCAAGAGTTTTTGACTGTCTCCTCTGCAGATTTTCCCCAAGGTTGCATGCTGGGGAGACACCACCTGGATCTTAGTATCCCCAGAGGTAGGGTCTCTCCTGCACCATTCTAGGTCCAACAGAGAGTTGAGGGGAGGACCTAGCTGGGCCCCATTTTATCCACTATGTCTCCAGTGCAACACTGACTGCTTTTGCTAGTTCTGCAGCTCCTTCTACTGACTGGGGTCTCTGGGTTTCCTATGTGGAATGGGAGGGTCCTGGTGTCCACAAAGAGAGGGAGGTTCACCTGGACAGTTCTGGGTCAGGAGTGGCCTCATTTTGTCATTCTCTCTCTTGTAAGCTGCGCTGCTGCTATTACAAGATCCAGTCCCCACCAATAAGCTTTTCTGCCTTCACACTGTGCAATCTACCTTCTTGCCAATACAGCTGCTTTCTTTCCAAGAACAACTACATCTCCTAGCATCCCTTGAGGATTCCTAGATCTTAGTTTCAAAGAAAGCAACAAAGTGCCCCAGAACTGAGGTAGTTTCTGAGTCTTGCTTACTTATGCAACAATATTAATAGCAATACATTCATTACGTGTATATGCAGTAGGTTTATATATTAATAAATTAGCCCAAAGTGAACTGGATCCTACAGTAATCATGCAGTCAAAATATTACTCACTTCAGTAGGAACTGCTCCTGTGTATTAGGCCTGTTACATTTCCTACAAGTGCCTTTGGTTTTACATTGTGTGTATTATAAAACCAATATACACATTTTTAAAGCTGACTTCATGTATTGAGAGAGAAAGAGAGTCTATTGAGTAAGCTGCTTGTCATGATTTGGGATACGTAGTAGACTGAAATAAGATCATTTCAGTATGATTTATCTTATTTTAATATTTGTTTGGTTTAATCAGATAAGATTTACAATCAAGGGAGTTATTTCAATAAATTTTTTGAGTGCATCAATTTAAACAGAAGCCTGACAAATGGAGAACAGAGACCTCAGTAGCTGGAGAACAATACAACTAAAAATTGCACATTATGGAAAAAGGTTAGGGAGAAAAGAAAAATAAAAGTCTAGGATTACTTTGTTTGAACAGTTCCCAATTTAAAAAACATGGAGAAATGCATCTTCAAAGAGTTTTGCAAAGGCAAATACTGTCTCTTCAATCAACATTAAAGAATAAAAGAAGTGAAAAAAAAATATGTTCAGACCCCAATTGACTGAAAATGTACATCTTTAAAACCATTTGATTCTATGTCCTTATCATAATAATTAAAATGAATTCATTAAAAACTGACAGTGGTAACCTTTTAATATATTGCTATAAGATTTAACCATTCATTTCAGAGTATTTCCAATTAGAGGTTGGATTAATTTTTAATATTTTAATGCAATTTCTTATTACAAAAGCAGTTTCATCTTTTTATGGTCTGTGGAGTATTCATGCTGAAATTTGTATAGTCTATCTAAAAAACACAGCGCTCAGAGATGTGGCATGGCTGTTTATCTTCTGATTATCATTAATTGGAACATTTACTCGATATTCTCAATATGACTAAATGAATGAGGTAGCTTATGTGGTCTTCATGAAGAAGTATGACTAAGTATTTGTGATCTCACATAAATGATCTTGAGTAGGCAATAATTGCAGTGAATATGTATTTATTCCACGAGAGACACTGGAAATTGCCTAGCGAAATAATGGATTAGAGAGCAAATATTTCATTTAAAAATGTCCCGAGTTAATACATGCATTAGTCATTGCTCTAATCACACCCATGGTGTGGTGAGCTGTTTTCTGGATACCTTGGTAGACATATACTTGATTAACAATAGTGCTTCAATATTCTGGATTTCAGTTTCCCTACAACAAGCACAAACACCGGTAAACAGTTTTCTTTACTGAAACTAATTGTATTTTCCTGAAATGGTCATAGGCAACTGTATTAATGATGTGTTTTCACTCATTATTTCTCTAATGTTGATTTCTTGCACGCTGCGTTGGTTTCACCTTGTTTTCTTCGGTGTGCACTGTGAGAACAAACAGGACGTTAAGGACGAGTTTGCACCCCTGCCTAAAGGGGATATGCAGGGGTGTTGCAGTAACTGGACCTAAAAAATTACCCTAATTTTGAACTTAACTGGTAAAGGTTCGTGAATTGTCACAGTGACCTGTTACATAAAAATGTCTAAGATGATGCAAGGAGGAGACATAAAGACTAAATTAATTTAAACAAAAGATCTACATCCTCAACCTCGAGGGATCACCGATGACTGATACCAACCAAGGACTATGTTAAGATCATGTTTGGTAAACAAGGGGAGTGTGGGACAAGAAATTAGGCCTAACTAGTGGACAAAATAGTGGGGGGGGGGGTGAGCTATTCTGCACATCATGCCTTTTTTGTGGCCCTTAAAAAGACATTTTCGGGGAGAGAAGAAAAGAGGGCTTCATTGTGACATGCAGACCTTGACACACCAGTGGGGATGCTTGCACCAGCAAAGACTCCAGCCCGATACGTGTCTTCTCCTCCCTCATGTGTCCTCATAGCAGGTTGGCTGGAGTAGCATTCCTCCCTGCCCCCGTGGAACTTTCAGGTATGCCGATGCAGCCACAGGTCTCCCCCAGGGGAAGAAGTCTCTCTCTGGTGTACTCTGAGGTGGGCTTCATTAGTCTTCTTGTGGGGCACATCTGTCATTTCCTTCGGGTTTGGTTCCTAAACAAACATTCTCTTAGGGTATGTCTACTCTGCAATAAACACTTGATGCTGGCCCCTGCTGCGGAGCAATAAAATTGCAGTGTAGACATTAAGGCTTGGGCTGAAGCTTAGACTTTGAGACCCCATGAGGGGTGAGGGTCCCAGAACCCACCTCCAGCTTGATCCTGAAGATCTACACTTCAATTTTATAGTCCCACACCCTGAGCGCAAGTCAGCTGACACAGGCCAGCTGTGAGTGTTTTATTGTAGCATAGACATACCCTTATTCAGGTGTTGCTCATTCTTGGGGTCTAACTTCTCCAGCCCCAGTGGCTGCTCCTGCTAGTAGGCTCGCAGACAAAGCTCCTTTCAGGCTGAGAGACAGAGCTCCTTGCTTCTTCCTGGCCAGTCAGCCTGAACTTTGTCTTTAGTGCAGCAGCTTAGTCCATCCTTTCACTTAGTCCAGTACCCCGCTCTCCCCGGGGGCTGGAGCTTGGTGGGCTGGTGCCTGGAGCCGGCCCTGCCTAATACAAGTACTGTAGTGCAATCTCTTTATCATGAAAGTTGAACTTACAAATGTCGAATTATGTACAAAAAAATAACTGCATTCAAAAACAAAACAATGTAAAACTTTAGAGCCTACAAGTCCACTCAGTCCTACTTTAGCCAATCGCTCAAACAAAACGTTTGGATACATTTGCAGAAGATAATGGTGCCTGCTTCTTGTTTACAATGTCACCTGAAAGTGAGAACAGGCATTCGCATGGCACTGTTGTAACCGGCATCGCAAGATATTTACGTGAGCACTGTACACTTTGTATTCTGTGTTGTAATAGAAATCAATATATTTGAAAATGTAGAAAAACACCCAAAACTATTTAAATAAATGGTACTCTTTTTTTTAAATTGCGCAATTTATTATTTTTTTAATCACGTGACGGTCCTAATACAAACCTCTATAAAATAATCTTTAACAAAAGATTAATTAACAAATAATAAAAGGGATGGATCCTGAGGTCCCCAACCAGCTTCTGGGTCACCACTACACTGGAATTAAACATGTAAGGGGCTGGGAACCGATGTGCATGGCCTGAAATTTTGGAAAAGCAGCATCACTTTCCCCATAACCTCAGCCATGCAGAACACAATGCCATCCACAGCCTCAGGAACAACTCTGACATCATAATCAAAAAGGCTGACAAAGGAGGTACTGTCGTCATCATGAATAGGTCCCAATATGAATGAGAGGATGCTAGGCAGCTCTCTAACACCACATTCTACAGGCCTTTACCCCCTGATCCCACTGAGGGTTACAAAAAGAAACTACACCATCTGCTCAGGAAACTCCCTGAAAAAGCACAAGAACAAATCTGCACAGACACACCCCTAGAACCCTAACCAGGGGTATTCTATCTGCTACCCAAGATCGACAAATCTGGAAATCCTGGACGTCCCATCATCTCAGGCATTGGCACCCTAACAGCAGGATTATCTGGCTATATAGACTCTCTCCTCAAACCCTACTCTACCAGCACTCCTAGCTATCTTCAAGACACCACTGACTTCCTGAGGACACTACAATCCATTGGTGATCTTCCAGAAAACACCATCCTGGCCACTATAGATGTAGAAGCCTCAACATTCCACACAAAGATGGACTACAAGCCATCAGGAACAGTATCCCCAATAATGTCACGGTAAAGCTGGTGGCTGAACTTTGTCCTCACCCACAACTATTTCACATTTGGGGACAATGTATACCTTCAAGTCAGCAGCACTGCTCTGGGTACCCGCATGGCCCCATAGTATGCCAACATTTTTATGGCTGACTTAGAACAATGCTTCCTCAGCTCTTGTCCCCTAATGCCCCTACTCTACTTGCGCTACATTGATGACATCTTCATCATCTGGACCCATGGAAAAGAATCCATTGAGGAATTCCACCATGATTTCAACAATTTCCATCCCATCATCAACCTCAGCCTGGAACAGCCCAACTGTTTGAAATGGGTCATCCTGATCATCATTACACAAGATTTTTTTCCCTCCTGCTGATAAAAGCCCACCTTAATTGATTAGTCTCATTAGAGTTGGTATGATAACCCCCATTTTTTCATGTTCTCTCTCTGTGTGTGTGCACGATATATATTATATACACACACACACGCACACACAAATATAAAAATAAAATCTTCCTTCTGCATTTTCCACTGCATGCATCTGATGAAGTGGGTTTTAGCCCATGAAAGTTTATGCCCAAATAAATTTGTTAGTCTCTAACATGCCACAAGTATTCCTCGTTCTTTTTAGTAATACTGGAGTAAAAGGGCTGAAAAACTGGTGTCTACTGATCCTAACAGTCCTCTACCATTCTCTTCTCCAAATACAGTTTCAAGAATGGGAGAGGTAGATTAGTTACTTTCTGAAGAAGTGTTTGATCCAGTGTAATGAGTAAAACATTACTGCACTTAACTGATCACTGAAAGCAAAGCACATTGTGTACCAGTATCAGCCTTGATGGATATTCATTGTATTACACTGACAAGAAGCTTCAGTAAGTTGAACCAGGCATTGTGCTTGATTATGCTGAAAAAGTATTGTCATTCATTGGCTGCAGGGCGTATCCAAAATTTAAAGTTCAGTTTTAAAATTTTAGGAACCTGGTTTATGGAGTGTGTGTGTTGGGGGGGGTGGGGGGAGGGGTTGTTTTCTAATTTCAAACTGAATTACAATACAATTCAGTTACATCATGCACATGCAACTTCCTACAAACTAGCGTAGTACCATTTATCGAGTTAGACAAATGCAAGCATGACCATGAAGTGTCCTCTTTTTTGTGCTAGGGAGGCTCTTTTCAATTTGTTTGAATGGGGTGTATATTTTGTTTTCCCGAGTTTTAAAATTAGAACAAGTAGAATAAAAAGTTGTCAGGATCCTAACAAGGGCAGTCAGGACCAAGGATCAAAACAGGATCAAACCTGAGACAAAAAGTAGCAGAAAAGTTCATAGTCAAGTTCCAGGCCAGGGTCAATACCAATCAGAGTCCAAGTCAGGTTTCAGGATCCAGGCCAGGAAGTGAGGTCCAAATCAAGCCAAGATCTTGGCCAGAATTTAGGAGAAGGAATGGTCATGGCAGTCATAGGAAATCCACACTGCTAGCTGGAGGCTTCCTAGATGCCCCTTGGAAGACCAAGGACAGAGTAGGCCCATTACTCAAGGAGGGGGGAAGACAATAACAGAAAATGTGGAAATAGGAGAGGTGCTTAATGACTTCTTTGTTTCAGTTTTCACCAAGAAGATTGGTGGTGATTGGACATCTAACATAGTGAATGCCAGTTAAAATGAGGTAAGATCAGAGTCTAAAATAGAGAAAGAACAAGTCAAACATTACTTAGACAAGTTAGATATCTTCAAATCACCAGGACCTGATGAAATGCATCCTAGAATACTGAAGGAGCTGACTGAGGAGATATCTGAGTCATTAGCAATTATCTTTGAAAAGTCATGGAAGACGGGAGAAATTCCAGAAGACTGGAAACGGGCAAATATAGTGCCCATCTATAAAAAGGAAATAAGGACAACCTGGGGAATTACAGACCAGTCAGCTTAAATTCTGTACCTGGAAAGATAATGGAGCAAATAATTAAGCAATCAATTTGCAAACACCTAGAAGATAATAAATAACAATCAGCATGGATTTGTCAAGAACAAATCATGTCAAACCAACCTGATAGCTTTCTTTGACAGGGTATCAAGGCTTGTGGATAGGAGGGGAAGCAGTAGATGTGGTATATCTTGACTTCAGTAAGGCTTTTGATACTGTCTTGCATGACCTTCTCATAAACAAACTAGGGAAATACAACCTAGATGGAGCTACTATAAGGCGGGTGCATAACTGGTTGGAAAATCATTCCCAGAGAGTAGGTATCAGTGGTTCACAGTCATGCTGGAAGGGCATAACGATTGGGGCCCCGCAGGGATCGGTTCTGGGTCCGGTTCTGTTCAATATCTTCATCAATGATCAACTTATAAAGTTTGTGGATGATACCAAGCTGGGAGGGGTTGCAAGTGCTTTGGAGGATAGGATTAAAATTCAAAATGATCTGGACAAACTGGAGAAATGGTCTGAAGTAAATAGAATGAAATTCAATAAGGACAAACACAAAGTACTCCACTTAGGAAGGAACAATCAGTTGCACACATACAAAATGGGAAATGACTGCCTAGGAAGGAGTACTGTGGAAAGGGATCTGGGGGTCATAGTGGATCACAAGCTAAATATGAGTCAACAGTGTAATGCTGTTGCAAAAAAAGCAAACATCATTCTGGGATGTATTAGCAGGAGTATTGTAAGCAAGACACGAGAAGTAATTCTTCCACTCTACTCCGCACTGATTAGGCCTCAACTGGAGTATTGTGCCCAATTCTGGGCGCCACCTCTCAGGAAAGATGGGGTCAAATTGGAGAAGTCCAGAGAAGAGCAACAAAAATTATTAAAGGTCTAGAAAACATGACCTATGAGGGAAGATTGAAAAAAAATGGGATTGTTTAGTCTGGAGAAGAGAAGACAGAGGGGACATGATAACAGTTTTCAAGTACATAAAAGGTTGTTACAAGGAGGAAGGAGAAAAATTGTTCTTCTTAACCTCTGAGGATAGAACAAGAAGCAATGGGCTTAAATTGCAGCAAGAGCGGTTTAAGTTGTACATTAGGAAAAACTTCCTGTCAGAGTGGTTAAGCACTGGAATAAATTACTTAGGGAGGCTGTGGAATCTCCATCATTTGGGGATTTTTAAGAGCAGGTTGGACAAACACCTCTCAGGGATGGCCTAGATAATACTTAGCCCTGCCTTGAGTGCAGGGGACTGAACTAGATGACCTCTCGAGGTCCCTTCCAGTTCTGTGATTCTATATAGGGTGAGGAGCCAATCAGGAACCCTGGTGTTGCTATCTATTAAACCCCTTGAGGTGGGACTTCCTGTGGGCTATGTCCACAGTGGGTCATGAGGACCAGAGCATACACTACTTACTGCTGATGGGTGGCAGGGTGAAGGTGTTTGCTGCTTAGCAGCTGGGTAGGCCTGGGTTTGAGACCTACTGGGCCATATAACCATTTAGGCGGAGGGAGTAACAAAAACAACATAGTACTGTACACCCTCTTGCTCTGCTGTTCTCCTAGAAATTCTGCATAATGGGCCAGACTGGAATTGTGCAAGTTTAAACCAGCAGAGAATCTGGCACTTTATTATTTATATCTGAAATACAGTTTTATATTCAATGTCAATGTCACTTCTTGGTTTCTGTAAATTTTAGAAAAATCACATTAACATTTACACTTAAATTAAGCTCATGTACACGCTGCTTCCATCATAATCAGTGGGTAAAAATGTTTCTACAACAATGGGATGCAGTATAATTTAAAAAATATTAATGTCTTTCTCTACTGAATCCTCAGTACATCTTAAAATGCTACCTATCCTCTAGCTCTCCAGTTTTAGTGTGCTATTTCAGACCTTTAATTTTCTGCCAATTAAACAGCATTGAAGACAACCAATTTCATCCGGATGATGTTAGCTGCATTTTCTTGACAACTTATAAAGTTCATAAAGATGTCTGACCTTCATATTGCAGAGAAACATCAATCCTTCCAGTAATGAGCAGCCCTTCTCCTGCGCACGACTTTACAAAATGACAGCGGTTTCTTAAGTCTTTCAGTGTTTTTAAATATTGTAAAACTCCTTTAATGAACTAGAAAAGTGGGCACAAACATCTAAACTGAAGCAATAACAAATCAGACACCAGGAAATAGCCTGTGCCGAGATTGTCATTGCTGTTCCAAACTGATAATGAAAAGCATAGCTGAACAGACTTTTAAAGTGGGTGATAGAGATTCACTTGGTATATAGCAATTCAGGAAGACCCCTATTCAGGAGAGCATTTAAGCACATATTTAACTTTAAATATGTGCTTAAGTCTGATGTCATGTTATTTTTAGGTATATATCTGCAGAGCGGATGGGATGGTCTCAAATGTGTGTAAATCAGGCTGGGGCCTGGGACTCATGAAAAGAGCTGGGCAAAAACATTTGGACAATTTTCATTTTCTGGCAAAAAGAAAAAATCAGGTTGAATGAAACAGTTCATGAATTTGTGTCAATTTGGGCCAATTGTTTCAGCCAAAACAAAAAGGAAAAGATTGGAAATGTCAAAATGAATATTATCAAAATAGAACATTTTTGATTTTTTTCGCTAGATTCAATAGAGGTGGTGGTGGTGCCCTGCTCATATCCAAATAATTAGAGCACTTATATGGGATATGGTTTGAATCCCTGCTCTGGAGCACAGACTTGAATCCAGATCTCCCCCATCCCCGGCAGGGGTGATCTAACCACCAGGCTATTAGGTTTTCTGGAGTAGGCTGTTCTCAGTATCTCCTGCTGAAGGTATTCCACTTTGTAGGAAATACTTTAATAGCTACTAGGGCAGAGAAAGTGAGTGAGAATGACTCTACAGAGCAGTGTTTAAGGTAGGGTGGACAGTTGTGTTCTAGTTCTTGCTCCAATGAATATTCAAGTACTGATACAGAAGAAAAGACATCTATATAGAAACAAAAAGTCTACTTCAGCTTATTGGCTGCTCCTAATAAACTGAATAGTCACAACATTCCTAAAATAGAATTCTTTGACAGTGTTGTGTAACATTGCTCTCCTTCACAACCTTTGTGTAGTACACTAGCAAATTTTTGTAGGCCAACAATACACTGCAAACCTGTAATGACTAAATTGTGATTGATAATATCAATTTACGAGCAGTGCTGCTGCCACAATGTCCCTTAGCAACAAGATGCATTCTGTAAGGATTTCCCACTTGTGTGGTGATTGCAGTAATAATGATGAAATTGTTTTGAAAGTATATCTAGAAGTCTAGCTTTCCAGCTGAGACTGGCAACTGGAGGAAATAAAACCTACTCTGGAACTTCTAATGCAGTGCCAAAGTTTAAAGATTAACCCCAAATGTTTTAACTTGTTTAATTAAGAGAAGCCAAAAGTTTATAACAAACTTTCACACAATTGCAGTAGTAATGAACCTGATAGGCAGAGTGAAACCAAATTGCAGTGGTTAATATTCTGCTAGTTAGGATGACCAGACAGCAAGTGTGAAAAATTGGGATGGGGGTTGGGGGTAACAGGCGCCTATAGAAGAAAAAGCCCCAAATATCGGGACTGTCCCTATAAAATAGGGACATCTGGTCACCCTAGCTACAGTGCCCGCTGGCATTCATTATATATGTGAAAAAAATAAAAATCAATGACCAAGGCACTAATAGATCTCTTTTTTTTTTAAATCTCCTCCTCTGCTCTAGGGTTGTTGTGGACAGTGTCTAGCCAAATCCATAATTCCGGCAGTTCAGTGTCTGAGATTCTCTCTAACCTGCATCATTCATAAAGTCACTTTTTTGAAGAAAGGGAATCAAATGGAAATATGCTAGAATTTTGCTATGTAATCTTCATGGTCATCTCCCCTCCCATTAACTTTCCATGTAAACAACCATATGGTGGCATTCGTAGAGAAGGGAAAGGTCATGCTTCATTATAGAGGAAACCAAGACTACTCTGTAACTAGTGATTAAGTAGGAAGAGAGATCAAACAGAATGAGCACCATTAAAACTTGATACTTCCTACTCTCAGAAATAACCTATATCTGTGAATGCGCAGTATTTCCTGTGCTAAGTATAGGGAGATATCACAAATACCACAGCAAAGCTAAATGCAATAAATGTTCATTCCTTTCATGGTGCCTCTAACTATTATTATTTATTATGGGCCAGATGGTATCCTGTGCTGTCCCCCTGCATTGGGGAGTATGGAGTAGTAAGGTGCACCCTGATTTCCCTTCACTGGGTTACCCATACTGGGGGTAACTGCTTGGGGGCAAAACAGAGTCTACAGAGGGGCAACAGCCCTGCCTGCATATGTAGGTGTGAGTGAGTAGGAACGGGTGGAGAGTAGCGGGAGCACTGAGATCTGCCCCAACATGCTCCGAGTGGTGCACCCAGGGATGCAAATTGTGGTAGCTTGAAGGCAGGTGCAGGGTATGGCCCTAGCACAACCCTAAGGGCAGCAGACACTATTTTCCTCTTTGTCTGCTCCTTGGGCAGAGTCACAAGGTGTTGCTTCATAGACTGGGCTCATAGCAAAGTCATCACTGAGCCCTAGTTTATTGTCATCCAAAAAGCTGCAGGACAGGACAGAAAAACAACAGAAAAAAATGGAACAAGAGGCCATTAGGAATGAGCCTTGTTAATTGTTTTAACGCCTTGCTTTATTCCTGAAATCGAGTTTCTCTTTAACCTTTAACTATTTACTGTTGCCAAACAGAAATGCCTTTAATGCTAAAACAAGGAAATACAGAATCCCTGGTGCCATCTGCAACTCTGACCTATCACAGTAAATAAGATTAGTATAATATACCACCTGCCAAGTCAGGACACGGGGCTTCTGAACAGAGGGCACATCCCTCTGGCTAGCTCTGCTCCTCCCTACCTGCCACAGTGGGTGGGGGAGGCTTGGTTTGTGCTGGCTCTTAGCTCTTTAAAGATATTTTGCAATTATTTAATTGATTTACATAATATTTATTATGTGTTTGAATAGGCTAGGACAATTAATCTAAACTGTAGCTTTTACTTTGTCTGCATGTCTAGAGTAGCTTTTACGGTAATAATTTCAAAATCTCTCCTCAGTTATGAAGAACAGTACGATAAGACCAAAAGGCTATGAAACACATAAGTTTACCTGGTCGATGTCTGTTTAAATTCAACTGACAGCTCACCAAGATTAATTGTACTGTCTGAAATGCTGCAGTGCTTCACTATAGCTCTGTTACTCTAGACAGAACAACATTAATCCGTCTAATTCAAAAACAGCTTAAAGTAACACTTAAGGGTTGAACTGCACTGGCAAATGGAAGTCTTGGGTCTATGTGTTGCAAAGGTCTCTGAGCAGTTTATAATCTTATATTACATTTTAGCAAACAATATAGTTATGGCTAAGTACTTTAAGTGCTGTCACTTTGTAGCTAGACACATCAGAGGCAGGTTGAGCAGGAATGACAGTCTTAACTCTTAAATATTTGTACTTCTCAGTTTAGCCCCATTCTTTTTATTACTTGCTTCCAATTTTGGCCATAATGTGCTAGGTGAGGTACAAACATAAAGGGAAGCATGGTCCTTACCCAGAAGAGCTTACATTCTTTTGTATTTCAAATTAGAAATGATAATTAATGTAACATGAGTCTTCCTATTTGATTTCCAGTTACATGGCAGCTTTACAAATGAGAAGTGTACTATAATAAAAGGACTACAATACAGAAAATTGAATGGGAAAGCCAACTATCAGTATGATGTCAGGCACATGGATCTTTTGAAACAGGTATTGAACAACGTGAGCAAAGCCAACTGGTTAAAATTGAATACCCTGACAAGCTATTACATTTGCTAGGCTTTTATGTATGAACACAAATGCAGCAGTGCTCTCTGTCCTTCATACCCAAAACCCCTGCAACTGGAAGACAATATAATTGTTCTAAAGAACAAATACAAGGGAATGTAGACTGTTATGAGGTGTGGGCCACAAGAGATCAGACAACTAACCTTTCTAATCTGGTATTCTGCCCAGTGATAATAGTCAGAGCCTGATGCTTCAGTAGAAAAGTGACGGAGAAGTTACTTTCCCCAAACTCTCTCTCTCTCTCTCTCTCTCTCTCTCTCTCTCTCTCTCTCTCAAAAGAATGTATTAAAAATAACAATACTTTCTAGACATCTGGGGGCTGATGCCTTATTTAAATGTGGTAGAATTTACTTGAAACAAATTTAATTTAAAAATATACAATTAGACTGCAATTCTCCATCTTTAAGTTGGATGTACTCCATCTTTGAGTAACAGGAATTAGCTGAAAGAGCATGATAAATGGGGGTCAATAGGATAATGGGAAGAGACTGTCTAGGAAGGAGTACGGCAGAAAGGGATCTAGGGGTTATAGTGGACCACAAGCTAAATATGAGTCAACAGTGTGATGCTGTTGCAAAAAAAGCAAACGTGATTCTGGGATGTATTAACAGGTGTGTTGTGAGCAAGACACGAGAAGTCATTCTTCCGCTCTACTCTGCTCTGGTTAGGCCTCAGCTGGAGTATTGTGTCCAGTTCTAGGCACCGCATTTCAAGAAAGATGTGGAGAAATTGGAAAGGGTCCAGAGAAGAGCAACAAGAATGATTAAAGGTCTTGAGAACATGACCTATGAAGGAAGGCTGAAAGAATTGGGTTTGTTTAGTTTGGAAAAGAGAAGACTGAGAGGTGACATGATAGCAGTTTTCAGGTATCTAAAAGGGTGTCATAAGGAGGAGGGAGAAAACTTGTTCACCTTAGCCTCTGAAGATAGAACAAGAAGCAATGGGCTTAAACTGCAGCAAGGGAGGTCTAGGTTGGACATTAGGAAAAAGTTCCTAACTGTCAGGGTGGTTAAACACTGGAATAAATTGCCTAGAGAGGTTGTGGAATCTCCATCTCTGGAGATATTTAAGATTAGGTTAGATAAATGTCTATCAGGGATGGTCTAGACAGTATTTGGTCCTGCCATGCGGGCAGGGGACTGGACTCGATGACCTCTCGAGGTCCCTTCCAGTCCTAGAATCTATGAATCTATGAATCTATAATCCATTTTGGTTTTGTCATAATATCAGTATACAGAACAGAAATGGATCACTTAACGGGAAGCAGCTGTAAGAGCTGGAAGTTGAATTTGGTTATGTATAATTAGTAAAACAAACCACATTTTAATTATACGTGAATTAAATTAATAATATCGCCCTATGTGCGAGGGAGAGTATAACAATATGAAAAGGAGTAAATAACTGGAACTTACTTTTATGAGTTAATGCTCACATGCGCTAGCTCACAAAATGTTGCACAAACCAAATGCTAGTTATGGTTATTCAGTACATACGCTATCAAAATACAACAATATAATAACCAACCTCAGTAGCAATCTGATGAATTTGAATGGATTATTAAAGACAATTTCCAGTTTCCTGAGCTATTTAGTTTTCCTGTGCTTTAGATTTTTAACTGGGGGAGGGGAGGCAGACTTTTGTTGTTTGTAGAGAGATGGAAACAGAAGCCTTTATTTCTTTCTCATTTCAGATCCAACTTTGCATACATTTGTTTATTTGAATCCTCTGAGCTTTTTAGGAATGGCCCATGGGCACATTGTACACTATTAGAGATCTCTGTTGCTCTATTAAAGCATTAAAACATATCCAAGAAGCTATCAAATCCATTTCACTTTCATGCCAGGCAGATTAGCAGTTGGGTCAAAACTCAAACACCGCTCTTGATTAAACTTAATAATATTGTGGTAATTATGCGCATTTCAGGAAGGCTTGTAAGCATTGTTTCCCCCTTATTAAATTAGTAATGTCCTTCATGCTATTCTAGATATACACACAAAATAATTGTCAGTATGATTCAGAGCACTATATATTATTTATTGTTACTGTTGTAAAAATGTTAAAGAAATTTTAATTAAAAAAAAGACATGAATAGAAAACCCAAATGACTGAACGCAGTCAGATAGGTCAATTACTGGGTACATGCTCTCTTAAGGAATCTAAATTCTTCCCTTCAGCAATGTGATGTAGAATAAAGCATATAGATACATATTTGTGACACTAAAATTTTGTCCTTCCCCTTCAATCTAAAAACCAATGGCATCAGAGGGTAATAGTATAGAAAGACATCATCATGATGCTTGGTTTCTGATCAGTTGGGTTAGGCAGTTTTCTGAGTAGTGTATTTTTTTTCCTCTTTAATGTTTCTGGAAGACTGTAGTTGTCAAAATGGGAAAAAGTGCCATCAACAGAACTCAAAAACTTAATTTATTTTTTGATATAGAATAACCACTGACCTGCTTCTTACGATCATTTTGGTTTTGATCTTCATGAATAGAATGCTTTCTAGTTGCCAGAATGATTTACTGCCCATGCTGCTGAGGCAGCACACTTTTTGAGTTGATGTTTCTATTTTTTGTTACCTCTTTGTGCTAACTCAAATATGCCAATTGTCAGCGCATTGTCGGCACAGATATGGTAGGTGTCTCTCTCATCCTTACCCATTTGTCCTGCTGCAGTAATAGGTCTTTAAACATTTCTTTTAGGACTCTCTCTTTTAAGAATGTACAAGTTAGGTATTGCGCTCACCACAACCTAAGTGCGGTTGGCTTTGTGGTTCCGGCAGTAATAAAAGGGTTCGTGGCTTCTTTGAAGTTCCCCCACTGCCTTAGGCTAGAGGGGAGGGCAAATGGGACAGTTACCTGATCAAAGTACAACTGGATCTACTGGCTCAGGTGGGACACTGACCACCATACACATAAGGGGGAGGATATTTATATCCTATTCCCTCCAACCATACCTTTTCTCACTACAGACTAGCAGCACGCACCCTCCCACGCATGGGATCATAGTAGGACTGGGTTTTATGATCTGTTGTAGGCATTATACTATCACCTCTTTTCTTGAGGGGCTGGGAAGGAATTTCCCCTCACCAGCAGATTGGCCAAGCAAACAATTATTTTTTTGCCTTCCCCACAGCAGGTCAGGAACCCGGTAGAATAGGTAATGAGGAGGGCCCTACCAAATTCACAGCCATGAAAAACATGTCACAGACCATGAAATCAGACCTTCCCCTGTGAAATCTAGCTATTGGATGGGCAGGGGAAGGGCAGAGCTGGGGGCACCCCCGCTGGGAGCACCTAGTGTTCACCAGGCTCAAGCTGCTAGTCCACTGGGCTGGGGAAGGACTGGACTTCCTCTTCCCCTGCACAGCCACCTTTGGGGGGAGATCAGGCCCACCTCCGGGCACCTCCCCAGCTGCGCTGCCTTCAGAGTCCAGCTCTGAAGGCAGCAGCCACAGAGTTTCCTGAAGCTGGGGGAAGATTCCCATAGGTGGAGGAGGGTCTAATCTCCCCCCTTACTGCTGGGAGCGCCCCCACCAGGGCTCCTAGCTGCTAGTCCTGGCTGGGCTGTGGGGAGGGACAGGACTTCCTCTTCCCCTGCATGGCCACTATCAGAGGGAGATCGAACCCACCTCTAGGTACCTCCCCTGGCTGCAGGGAGCTCCACGCCTCTGAAGACAGTGCAGAAGGGAGCGTGGCAATCCCACAACCCCCCCCCATCAGCTTTTTGACCCTCCATAATCCCCTTTTGGGTTGGGACCTCCATAGTTACACCACCATGAAATTTCAGATGTAAATATCTGAAAACGTGAAATTGACCAATTTTAAAACCCTCTGGCTGTGAAATTGATCAAAATGGATCGTGAACTTGGTAGGTCCCTAGTAATGAGGTTAGGTCAAGTTGTCAGAACTTGGCAGCTGCCCAGTGCAAGTACTTGTACCACAAAAGGTCTAGCTCCCCGATAAAGAGTTGGAAGTGGATTCTGGGAAGGCATCCCCCTAAGGAAGCGGGGAGAAGGCGGATGAGGACTCCTAAAGTCTGGCAACCTCCCCTTTTCCCAGCCCTCTTAACCTACATACGAGTGGAGGGTAGTGGTGTCCCAGCAACTGGCAGAGACCAGGTTGGGAGGGGGAAATAACTGATGATGACCTGCACTGTATGATTTTTATTGCTGGGTATAATAAAGTTAATAAAGTTGCAACCTAATTAAACCACATCCTGCATGACTGGGACAATAACCTTTTACTCCGGGATGGGGGACATGGATCAGCATTCATATCGTGCTCCCCATCAGTACCCAGCCCAGGGAAGCTAATGATCCTATCAGCGGACGAAATTTGGTGATGAATCCTGGTCACATGCCACCTGAGGCACGTTGCACATATGCTAAGACGATCACTCCAGGATGATAATGGACACAGAAAGACCTAAGCTGTGATTACCCTTTCACAAGGGCACAAGGATAGGAGATAAGCTCATTCAGTTGGAGTGCCATCACCAACAGAGTCACAAGCATTCCCAAAGGACAGAGTGAACATGGATGGGATCATGGCCAAGCTGCCTCAGGACCAGGAGCCAGGAAAATGGTTTTAAGGTGCCGAGCTCATTTCAGTAACCCAAGCTGGCAAGAACAGTGTCCAAAGAAAAAGCAAAAATGATATAAAGCAGTTGTAGGAACTACTTTTAGCTGGAGATCTGAGAGCAGCTGGGGAGCCCTCTGAAAGCTCAGACTGCAAAACCATGCAATAAATGGTAGGCACAACCTCCACCGGTGCCTATAGGGTCTCCAGCATTTCCTCTACTTCCATTTTTATCCTCATGATACGTGAATTATCGCTTATTATGCCTGGTTTTATCCATGCTTCAGTCTCTATTAGTCAGTGGTTAAGTTGCTCACGCACACAAACCTGGCCTACAGTTTTCAGTGTAAGAGTCCAAGTATTGCAGTCATTGCATGCTCTACACACCTACTGAAATCTAGTGGAACTTTGTACACGTTTGGCCTTTCTCCTTCCCAGTAAGTGGCTGATACTTATGCCTGAGCAAATGGGTTTTGCAGCTGTAGATCTGGATGTGCAAATTGACTAAAATGTTAGGGGTTGAAAAATGCATGCAGGTGTTCGCAAACACAATGTGGGCAAACTGTGGCTGGACAGAAGCCCTTTTGACAATGTGGCTGTTAATGACTGCAAGGATGACAGGAGAAGGAACACAGTATGTATTGGTTAGTTACATTATCTTAAATTATTTTAATAATTTTCTCTTCTATAGTGTGTGGTAGTGTGAAAGTGTGCCTTCCAAAAACCCTCCCACTTTACTATTAACTCACACAATGACAGGAATATTGTTTTCCACAATGGCACATCTGAAAGCAGCGTAATTCTTAAATTTCAAATTTTCAGCCCATTTTGTATAGTGTGAGAATCGTAAGTCCAAATCTACCTGAGCAAAAAATCACATGGGATTCCTATGTAAGGCAATATAGCCCATAGCCCACATTGGAGACCTTTAACTATTATTTCTATATAAGGAGTTTAGTGACTTGAACATTCATATCAGATTTTTAGTTTATTTAGAATTGTCTTCTTAACTCTGTTGGAATCTAACGTGAACTAAATCAAGTCAGAAAATATATGACAGTTGAGTGTCTGTTTTTTACTGTATGGATATAGTCAAATTAGATCAAAATTTCCCAGATGCTATTCTAAAATACTTTTCAGTAGGAGAGCAACAATCAATATGCAACTAATAATAACAGGACTGCATTAAGGGAAGCACAGAATTCATGATTTGCCCAGCAGATATCTATCAATTTTGATAGCGTTCCAGGCACAGTATCTAATATTTCACACTATGTTGCACAGTTTCTCACCAAGTTTATAAAAATTGCCTTATAAGACACTACAATACAGAAGGAAATAAAACACAGCTAAATCATTCAGTAAGCCCAGTGCATTTGTTATTTAAGAAAGTGTTTTGATTGGTAAAATATGACAAAATGTAAACATTTGCTGTATGAATTACCTGCCACAAAAGACTCATTCTGTACTTTTTTGTTAAGAACATACCGTTACTTCAGTGTTATAGAGTCATCAGCAACTTGAGAACTGGAAGAAAAAAAAAACAATTGGAGTGAAAGACCCCCTGCCTGTTTGCAATTTATTACAGTAGCTTTTCTTTTGCTACCTTCAGTAAATGTTGCAGCTGATGGAGATTCCATCATTTACCTTAGGAGACTGTTCCAGAGACTAATCTCATTGTCAGTGAATATGTATGAAATATCACATACAAATGCACTATGATTTTTTATGATGACTCATTCACCAGTATAATAGCTCTTAGAGACAAAGGTAAGATCTAAAGTTTAAGCACAGGATCAAGAATCAGAAACTCCTGAATGGCAATTCTGACTGACACTGAGCCCTTTATCAACCTTGGCTAAATCACTTAACTTCTCTTCTACTGTTTTCCATTTATGTGTACAGTGCCCTACCAGAAGTATACAGACACAATCCCTGCCTCAGGGGAACACATGACTGATGCACTGAACAAGGAGGAGGAGGGAGGCAGATTTAGGATTGAGGAGAATATTCCAGACATGGGCGAAGACACTGAAGCATTCAGACATTGCAAGAGAGGAAGCAGAACTGATAGAGTGTAGGCTTATGTGGATGGGTGGCAGGATGACAAAGGGCCTGGTTTTATATTCACAAACAGGTAATTCATAGATTCATAGTTTCCGAGGCCAGAATGAACCATTGCAATCAGCCTGTCTGGCTTCCTGTATAACAGGCCACCGAACTTCCCCCCCAAAAAGCCTCTTGTTTTAAAAATGGTCTGTGATGGAGAAGCCACCACAACTCTTGGTAAATTTTTCCAATGGTTAATTACTCACACTGTTAAACATTTTAGGAGTGCAAGTTGTTAGGAGCACAAGTACTCAGATTGCAGAGTTACAAGTACAAGCAAGGGCACAAATTTTGTAGGCACAATTTTCCCCATAGAATTGAGTTCAACTTTTAGACCATTTGGGCCACAAATTTGGATATCTCCAAAAGCCTGGATGAAATTCAGGTATATTATAGGTAAAATTTAGAAAAAGAGGTGAAATAAACATTTACAATTTTCCAGAATTGTACTCAGAACACAGTCTGTCCTTTTCAGTTATTAGGAATATAGTAATTGCTGTCCTGCATCAAACCTGATGGATTATTTAGACTGGTATCCTGTCTTTGACAATGACCAGTAAAAGATGTAAGAAAACCCTTAATAGAATAAAACTGCCCATATAGGGAGTTCTTAGGTTATCTAACTCTGCATCTTCTTGTTAGTCATATGAATGTAATATAATCCTACTAAGATATTGCTCTTAATGCTATCTTGTGGCAATCAGTTCCAGAGGTTAATTAATTTATGCAATGCATAATTATTTTTTTATTTCTATTCAAAATATTTACCTTTTCATTTCATTCAATGTCTCTTTATTTGTGTATTACAAGAAAGAATGAAGAGGAACATGTGGTTAACCTTCTTTATACACCATTCATTATTATATATACCTCCGTTATTCCTCTTGTATTTATCTTTTCTCCAAACAGTCCTAAGTTTTCAATCTTTTCTAATACATTTTGTGGTGTGTCATTTTTGAGATATGCTTCAATTCTTGTCCTCCTATCTCTGGAAAATTTTGATATATAATAAAACATTATATTTTAGGAGTATTTAAGAACATAAGAATGGCCATACTGAGTCAGACCAAAGGTCCATCTAGCCCAGTATCCTGTCTTCCGACAGTGGCCAATGCCAGGTTCCCCAGAGGGAACGAACAGAACAGATAATCAAGTGATCCATCCCGTGTCGCCCATTCCCAGCTTCTGGCAAACAGAGGCTAGGGACACCATCTCTGCCCATTCTGGCTAATAGCCACTGATGGACCTATCCTCCTTTTTTGAACCCTCTTATAGTATTGGCCTTCACAACATCCCATCAAGGAGTTCTACAGGTTGACCGTGCATGGTGTGAAAAAATACTTGTTTGTTTGTTTTATACCTGCTATCTATTAATTTCATTTGGTGACTTGTAGTTCCTGTGTTATGAGGAGTAAATAACACTTCCTTATTTACTTTCTCCACACCAGTCATGATTTTATAGACCTCTATCATATCCCCCCTTAGTCGTCTCTTTACCAAGCTGAAGAGTCCCAGTGTTATTACTCTCTCCTCATATGAAGCCGTTCCATACCCCCAATCATTTTTGCTGCCTTTCTCTGAATTTCCAATTCCAATATATCTTTTTTGAGATGGGGTAACCTTTTTTGAGAGGTAGGGACTGTGATGTCTCTCGTCTGGGATGATATGGGGGGATAAA
Source organism: Terrapene triunguis (assembly GCF_002925995.2). Taxonomy (NCBI): domain Eukaryota; kingdom Metazoa; phylum Chordata; order Testudines; family Emydidae; genus Terrapene; species Terrapene triunguis. Next base: position 32,058,490 of record NW_020664439.1, on the reverse strand, counting down.
AGCCAAGGGAGAGCACGACACCTCCCAGTCTCTCCTGCTGTCCATCACATTCTTTACATAGCCTCACTTTTTTGATTGCTACTGCACACTAGCCTGTGGTTTTCATGGAGTTGTACACAATGAGACCTATATCTTCCCCACCCCCCCAAGAAGTTACAATTCATTTAGACCCCAGTAATGTGTATGAATAGTTCAAGTGTATTCCTTCCTATTATTGACATGATGAGGGCCCTCCATTTGTGTGTGTGTTTTCTTGACTCTTCTCTAAAGCAATAGCAATAGCATATTTTAGTCTAAATATGAAGAAATAGGACCACATCCTCAGATGGTAGAAATCACAGTAACTTTATGGAAACCAATGGAATTATGCCAATTTATACCAAATGAATATCAGGCCCATATTTTACACAATTCCTGAATTTGTATTTTATGTAATTATAATGCATTGTAGTAGACTACTGATAAATAATATGTATGGTAAATCTATAGGACAATGTAACATGTTTAATAAAATATAAAAAAGAAGAATGTGGAGTTAGTAGAGCAGGCTCTGGTTTTTGCATCTGATGTTATGATACCAAAGAAGATGATTTAATATCACTATTCTCTTCAGGGTTGAGAAAGCATTGATCCTTCTGCACTGCTCTAAATTTACTTCTGCACAATACCATACTTGTGATATATCACTTGTGAAAGTTGCTCTAATAATGTATTACTGAAAAAATGAACTGCCTGAAAGTAATGGGTCAAGAGTGTATTACAGTGACACTAGTGCTCATAGTATTATAGCTAAGGGACTGTCAGATTTCCATTATAAACCCCTATTTCCCAGAGATTACAATTTAGCTATTAAACCCCCACCACCACCACTCTGGACTGAAATTGGACCTACAAGATCTCAACAAAAGAACAAATTGTTTTGCAAGATTTAAAAAACAAAATATATTTGGTCCTATTTGAGTTGCAGAAATATACAGAAATAAAAACAAAGCAGTATAACCCATTCTTTTGATCTCATTGTTCCACTTTAACAATACATCTAGGATATATGTTCTTCCACTGATATTCATACTTAACTGAATTTTACCTGTTAATTGGAATCATTCTGCCTTCTTAATGATAAGAGAACAATTCCTCAAGTTTGGAAACTATAACAGACTAACCATTTTAGATATTTTGTGAAAAAAGGTACATTAAATATCTCAATGCTCAAATGCCCAGTACATGTTTTCATAAGGATTGTTCCTACAGATAACTGTACTCTCAATTGCATAGCTATACAATAGACTTAAAAGGCTCCAAAGACTAAAGCTGTAACCCTTTCCAGTAAAAAGCTGCCTATTTACTGACAGAGTGGGTAAAGTGAGTACTTAAGAAGAGTGTAATGCCTTACTTAAATAAACAACTAAGCTAATAAATAATAAAAAGAAAAAATCCTGCTTGTTGTGTCTTCTATCAGTGAACAATGCGTCTGAGACAAGGTAGGCAAGCCATTCAGAGCTCTATGGGCCAGAAACACTGTGCTTCACTTTCTGTACTAGAATAAATCCCAGTGGTCCTTATAAAGGATGGTTGGATGCACTTGTAAAAGATGTGTAGTGGGATGTATACAGGTCAGCTGTAGTACCCAGGAAGGTGCTTCAAAGGAATTAAAAAGAACCTTCAGGATTGTAGCTGGGACTTGTGGGTCTCTGAAGAGCAGAATCTCTGAACAGCAGGCGAGCAAGAGTTCTTCCCTCTCCAATTAGTTTGGGCAGGTAAGTTGGAAAGAGGGAGATACCCAAGATTTGTCTGAGAGGGCTCAGCTATTCAGGTCAGATGGCCTCTGTTCCTCAGCAAGCCAATTAAAGAAAACTGTGAAAGGGAGCAAAATGTTTAACCATGTCCCTATCCGTAGAAGCTCCTAATGATAAAAACCAAAGGAGTAAGTTGCAAAACAAAGGTTTGATAATGCTCAAGAGTTTATTTAGGCATTAGTAATTGATAGTCTGAGAGAAGGAACTGGACTGTTGATTCCATCCAGCAATATTTTCATTCTGAGACAAGAGCCAGAAATTACATTTAAACGTCCCCTAAAGAACATTTCCCCCCCTCCCTTCTTTGACTCTAATTACTTGGGTTGTGTATCATTTCAGCTTCATTAACCCCAAGTCTCACAGCTCTTATGACTCTTTATGAAATACAGCTTTAAAGTAATACATGAACAAAGGCTTCATCCTGCCCCAGATACATACTGAGAGCATGCTCAATCACTTATTTTGCAAGATGAGTAGTAATGTGTGGCTACACATCCAAACACTGGACTGATACCTCAGCCATACAGGATCTTTTTGCGAAACAGACTACAGAGATTATATGAATTTATGAATGGATTCTGCTGATACTTTCATAGGATTTTAAAACGGTGCCTTTCAATAGTTACAAGTCCTCCCTCTACTCCCCTCTTCTGTCCTAAATAGAATTATTAGACACACACCTCCCACATTCAGACTGGAATGCCTTTTGAGTATCTCAACACCATAGATACTTAAAAAATTACATTTAAGCTTGTGATAGACTGTAGCTGCTTCACAAATTAATAATCATAAATAAGTCACATATTGATGCAAACAAAGTAAAAAAATGTAATTCTTTTCTGTTTACAGGACCACCTTCTTGAATCAGTTTATGGAACATATTACACCCATGTGAAGTGGAAAAAGTGAGCATCTCTATCATTTTCATTCCTGTAATATGTGTTTTGCTCTACTGCTATGCACAATGAAGGGGCAAAGGAAACAGTTGTATAAATATGGCTGAGAGATCAGAAGGATGTTTCTAGTTGTGCTGTAAATATGAGCAGCATAAAATGACCTAAAGAAAAAGAGATGGAAAAGACTAAAGTCATTTGTCCACCCCTGCCAAAACAGGAAGTGCCCTGCAGTATATGGAGTGTTTTGTTCAGTTTAGTTTTAAATGACTCTTGTGAAGGATTTCCACCATTACCTCTGAGAGATTCCACTTCTCTGTACAGCCTTATAAATCTCCTTGTTAGGAAGTTTTTCCAGATATTCAACCTAAATTTTCCTTTTCTCTGTTTCATCCTATTATTTGCAGTTTTACTCTTTTGGGTGACCCTGAACATTTCCTCCCTGTTGGTGTTTACAGACTTTAAAAGATTTGAAGATGGCTATTCTCTTTTTATTTGGTCAAATTATGCATATTTAAACTCTAAGCATTGTTGGCCAATGCATGTTATACATATTACACACCATATTATTATGTATTACACATTATATATAAGTTAGCACAAAACTTCACATTTGAATGGCATTATGCGGACTCTTGTTAACTCATGCTAAGTATCCCATAACATTTTGCAAAGCTGAAGTCAGCTTAGGCACCAGCAAATATGACATCTGTCAAAAATCAAGATACATTCATTCAATGTCCTAGTACAGGTATTATCATAGGCAACTACTTTGGAATGTAGTATCCAAGGTAGAGATAAGAAAACAACAAGTTAAGGAACAGTTATAAAATGGTGGGTTGGCTTTTAGTGACATATAGAGAGCTTTAACTTGTAAAACCTTACTAAAAAGGTAGCTAGTTTAAATGCATATATCCAGAGCACACCTTCTGTGTAACATGAACACTCAGTGAGATAAGAATTGCTTCCCAGAAGGAAGGTATGTACGTCTCCTTTTCATATTGTACTGTTTTATCTTGAGAAAATATATTCAGCTGAATTTGGTTATTTGTTCTCAAACATTTTTCTTAACGAACTATAAGTATAGTCAATCAATTGGCTGTACCATTAATCAACAGGGTCAATCACCCTATAAACAACCATTTTTAGTCCTCTTATCAGAATTCCTTTCAGTTTAACTACATCTTTCTACATCACCAAGGTGCCCAGGGCTGGCGTTAGGGGGCAGCATGGCAGGGCTTGAGCTCGTACTCAGGCTTTGGATCTGCGTGGCAGGGTTCGAGCTTCGGCAGAAATCCAATGTGTGAGCAGGTAAGGGAAGCGGGGTGAGGGACCACTCCTTAGTTTTTGTCCTGGGCCTCAGTGAGTTTAATGCCAGTCCTGAAGGTGCCCAAACTATATACAGGGTGAAATACTGGCTCTATTTGAAGTCAGTGGCAGTTTAGCCATTAACTCCAATAAGGCCCAAATTTTACTCTGCAGAGTAGAATCCCTGACCCCATCTCAACTCAGACATTGCCACTTAGGATTACTGCTTATATTCTTCTGTCCAGTTACAGTCCATGTCACAGGGGCCAAGAGCCACATAGCTACTTAGGTACCTAAACCCCAGACTTAGGTACCTAAATCTCAGGTTTAGCCTAAGTCCCAGTTTTGGCTTCACTGTAATCCTGCTAAACCCCACAAGCACTTCGAGCCACCGGTGCCTCGGTTTTCAGGGTAAGTTCCCCAGGCACCTATGCTTCTGCCTCTGGGCATGCACACTACTGCTCCCTCTAGTCCTCTGAATGCCTGTCTCCTGCCTAAGCCCTAGAGTGATTCAACAAACTGGGGGAAGATAGTTGTTCATCTTCCTATGTCACTTGTGGGGCTTGATACCGTAGTTGTGCTCAGAGACTGCCTACAGGATTGGGTCTCAAACAAAATCTGGCAGGACGACGTGGGATGTGGGCAACCCAGATTAAATATCACCTCTCTGCCAGAGGAAAGTGCGCTCAGCACTAGCTATGGGATGTGCTGATGAGTGTGTGTCTCCCTCAATCTGTCCTTCTGAAGCTGTTCTACTGTGGATAAATAATGAAAGAGTGATTGGAGCAGAGAGGCTGGATGCAGCTGGGTGGCATAAACACTGGGCTACTGGCCATTCTCTCACTCACACTCTCTCTGGCCCAATGACTGTTCCACCATGGACAAATACATAGTCTCTCTCATAAGAAACACCTTAGGTGCCTAAACTGCCTGTCTCCAGAAGAGGGGTTCCCATTCATCTAGTGCTAAACAGATGGACACCTCCTTGCAGCCTGGACCTTCCTAAAGGGGTTTCCCCACCATGCAAAAGGACATCTGTTGGAAATAGCTGTTTTGAGTTATGACATCAGGGTACGTTAGTGACAGTCTCAAAATCAGAAATAACTAAGGTTCTCTTTAAGCTCCATTGAGCAAAAGATTTGTCTTCATTGACCTCAACAAGATAATCCCTGTGCTTAAGTTCTTTTGCTGAACTGCGGTCTAAGTCTCACAGGCACGTATAGCCATCTCAAGAAACATGGAAAAGGAACAATACCACAACCAAATGTAGAGAGTTCTCAACTGACTTTCTGTGACCTACTGGGAAAAATCACTTCACTCCTCTCTGCCTATAACTATCTTTGTAGTTCTTTAGAGCAGGGGCTGCCTCTTAACACCTTTGTACAGTTCCTAGCACAAGATTCCACTCGTGTCTGGGGTCTCTAGGCCTCTATTATTGTACAACAATAAGAATGTTTGTATATTGACTGATAGGCAAGATCTGTTTTGCTTATTATATCTACCTCATTATATATGCATAGCCAAAGGCAATGTAACTTACTGGATAAAGCACAGGACATGGACTCAGGTGACCTTGCACAAGTCACTTTACTTTTCAGTGCCTCTGTTTCCTTATCTATATTTACCTCCTTCATAAGGTGCTCCGAGATCTACAGATGAATAGCACTAAAGAAGAGGTAGATATCATCATATATACTTTATTAGTACTATTAGCACAGCAATATGATCCTCAAAAGTAGTAGGCTGGGAATATTAAGGCATTGTCAGTTACTGAGCAGTTCTTTGCACTTTATAATGCACAGATGGCATTTAGGCCATTTAATCAGAGTCTGGCCCTAAAATATTGTAATTTAAAGTATGATTAATGTACACATCTTCAGAAGAAATACAGTAGGTTACCACTAAAAAGGTGTCTTGGTCTCATGGGGCTGGTCCATAAATAATAAATAAATAAATAAAATATGGATTATTTATGTGAAGTACTTCATAAAAAACTTTACAATTCCCTGAAGGCACAGACAGTTTTGTGGTTACTTAACCAGATTTACTTTTAATGGAACTTCTTAATGCCACATCAAAGTTTATTGATCTTGGTATATCTGAATAATTTACAAGGGCAATAAAATACTTTATTTTCTAGTACAGCTTTCATATGCTGCATCACACAAATCAAGTTTTCAATCAGATTGATCATTTTAATTTACAAGATTAAAGAATTATATTAAATCAAAATGTCTCTCTGGATGTTATATAAAAGACAAAAATTAGTCTAAATTACAATTTTTTTTAGAAGCCCTTTATATGTGTATTAAAAAAAAGTTTCCCTACTTAATTCTTGCAGCAATTAGATTCAGATTTTGGTTCCTCCGCCCCCCCCATAAACCTTTAGTGGCCTTTAATCAACAGTCTGCTGGAATAAAGACATACATTTTCAGGTATTTGAAGTTGTAATCATCCTTGAGGAGGTAGAATTATTTAGAGTAGTACTCATGGAATAGAAATTAACAAAATGAAAAGTTTTTAACACTGATTTTTCAGGATAAACTTCCTAATGAAGAAAGCTGTTAGACTATGGTATAGTCTTCTAAAACGAAGTGGTAAAGACCCAGTTTTTTAAAAGCATTTAAAACTCAATAGGACAAAGCACTTGGAAATCTTCTGAAAGGGTACAGCTCTACTTTGGCAAAGAAGTAGACTAGACAATTAAAAACATATTTCCCATCTCTAACCACTCAGATGGCTCTAGGATTTTTTTTTTTTAAATATAGGATAAATCTATGCTCTACTCATCATAGTGAACAGTAAACTGCGTGGGTTCAAACAAGAGGAACAAAACACTGAGATCCTAGTTAACAGCAATATAGTGCAAAATGCATCAGTCATAATATTCCTAACAAACGATTAGGCGCAAATTGGTGTCTGCAATCGGTACTCTCCATTATTAGCTTTAGGCAGTTTTAATTTTGAAGAATTAGTTTTTGATGAATTTTCCAGCCTCTTTCTACTTTATTTTATCAGATGTTCCAAGTACTCCAAGAGCAATTTTCTAAAGATCCAGATTTACTGATAATTCTACTACAAGTGGAACTGCTTGACTGATATTAACAAGGAGCTAGCTTTCAGTTATCGCCTCAAACTATGTTAGATACATAATTAACCATCAAGTAAACAAGAGTAATTATTTTATAATAAGCTTTGCATTTTGATTGGCTGACATATTCAACTGCCTTAGTGGATTAGAATAGAGAGGGAACTAAGGGAGCTACATCAAGGGCAACAAAGAGGGAAGAAAGGGGAAAAAAGGCCATACATGTGAAGTCATCCATTTTAAGGTTAGAAGGGACGTAGTCACATGCTATGTAGAACTCTGTGTGTGTGTGTGTGTGTGTGTGTGTGTGTGTGTGTGTGTGTGTGTGTGAGAGAGAGAGAGAGAGAGAGAGAGAGAGGGAATGACCAGAGCTCTGCTTTGATCTCAGAGAAAAGACCAATAGTGAGAAGAGAACCTGTTGGGCATACTGGTTATCCTGCCCTTTTGCCAAAGCTATTGTTGTAGAAGGCCCTGAACAGAGGAAGAGGCTTTTTGAAGATCCTTCAAGCCAGAGAATGGGAGTTTTAGTAGGAAGAGGGGTCTTTGAAATCATAAAACTGCCTCTACTATGACACGATTACATCTCACATTACCACAAAATATACTTACCTAATATACTGCAATTAAATACAAGTCAGTCTCATCATGGTTTATCTTAGCTTTCTTGACTGGATAACTATGCTTTAGGAAATGCTCTAGGACAGTTGCCAAAGATACCCATGATGCATGCAGTGGCTCAGCAAAAGGGGGGGACCACAATGTATCTTGGGAGATGTGGTCCAGCCAGGGAGTCCAGCCGATAGAGAAGAACTGAGATCTAAGGCACCCTAACTTCAACTCCCATGAGGCACTTCACAGCGACATTACGGATTCCAAATTTTCAGTTTTCAAATGAAAAAAAAAAAACAGTTGGTTTTCAATTTTTCATGGAAAATCTCAATTAAAACCAATATTTTGATGTTTTGTCTACTAAGTTTGAAGTTTAAATATCAAATGTTTTTTCAGTTACCTTTTTTGGGGGGGAGGGGAAGCATTTGTGTTTTCAGTGCCATGGAAATTTCAGTCCAAAAAGTAACTTTCAGAAATGCAACGTGTGGGGGAAAGTGTGTATCAGAAACTCCTTTACAGCCTTAATTATAGCAATCTCTGTAGCTAGATATATGGCTTAGTGGTCAGATCACTGAGAACCGGTTGGTGATTCATTCATGACTTTGGGCAAGTTACTTATCCTCGTGGAACCCAAGTCAATATCCAGTTGTAAATTCAGGTAAAAAAACTGCCCCACCTTTAAAAAAACTGGAAGTTGCAGCTGAACTGAGTACATTACCTTCAGAAAATCAAGTCTAATAGAAAAGAGCCTTTCAAAATGCCATTTCCCTGTCAGTTACAAATTAAGAATATCAATGTCCTGGACAAGATAGTACTGACAAACCTATGAGTTTTTAGAAACACTGCACTCACTATTTCTACTCCTTGTTAAGATTGTAGCTCAGGAGTCTTTCATTGTTCATTCACTATGCCTTGCAGTAAATCTTGAAAAATAGCCCATATACTATACAGTGTAGATTGCACCAGAGCTAGTAATTACTCCTTTCACATATGGCAGCTCAAAGTTTTGAGAAGTATGAATTTAATATAGCACTGTTCCACTGAAGGCTGTGTTTTCGGAGTAAATATAGTGGTAAAAGACAGGATTTTGTTCAGCCAATATTTATTTCAACAAGTCAAAACAAAACATATGCTGTGGATAAGACGGTCAGATTGCTTCTTCTATCTCGTTTTACTGAGCATTGAAGTATGGAAGCTCAGTATTTTTTGCTTAAGATAAAACTGTCTGTGACTGAGTATTAGCATTATTACAACATGATAGATATTCTTTGTATGTGCTTGCTTAATTATTCCATCCATACTGTGAGCCAAATCCTCAGCTGGTGTAAACAGACATATTCCAATTTGCTCTAGCAAAGGATCTGGCCCCACAGGTATTAATAATGTAACTTTATAAAGGCATGTTTAGTTTCAAAATAAAGAATCCTCTCAAATAAATGCCACTTTCAATAAATAAATTATCTTCAGAATAGTTTGTGATCTCCAATATCAGTGAGTTATGTTTGTCTGGTTTGCCAATGTAGCTTTTGATCTGTGCTTACTGGGTGTGAGCAAAGTGTTCGAGTTCAGTCATAACCTACTTTTATTTTGCACATTTCACTCTGTTTTGTTTTCCAGATGAGACACACAGGAAATATCTCGGTGTGCAGTTCATTTTTATCTTTGCCTTTTCTTTGTCCTTTATTTGAAGACATGGTTTGAATGAGATAATTGAAAAGAATATCTTTATGCTTCTCTTGCAGCCTAACTCAAAAAAAGAAAGAATGATTCCATCTATTGTACAAAATCTGAAAGAAGCAGAAGTTTTGGGGCCTTACATGCCTTGGCATGGAAGCTAGGTATATTTTGTTGTTGAATGAAATCCTTAGGGAATCAAAGATTCCAACTAAATTATCTAGTTATTATTTGTGCTCTTTGCTATTGTAATGTTTAGTTGAGTTATTTGCTTTAATTTGCTCAAGAGCTTTCATTCAGCAACAGCCCATTGCATTTATCCAACAAATTGTTTAATTCACTATATAGATGATCAAACAGCTGTTGGGGATGGCAGGGAAAGGGGACAAGAGTTCAAAGGCCTCATTGAAATAACTACAGATTTTTTTTTTCCAAAACCAAACTTGTCTAGTAACTAAATATTTTTGATGTATTTAAAAATCAGATTTAACATTTATAATCCAGAGCATCATCAACTGAAGGTGGTGGTGTGATCTCGGAGTCTAGTGCCAATATTATACATGTGTCGGTTAGTGTAGTGCTAGCAAAGGATCGTCAGGGTTATACCCATGTAGGGTGACCAGACTTCAAATGTGAAAAATCGGGACGGGGATGGGGGGTAATAGGAACCTATATAAGAAAAAGACCCAAAAATCGAGACTGTCCCTATAAAATCGGGACATCTGGTCACGCTATACCCATGCTTCCATCAGCCACCATTAAAAGAACTGGGTTAAAAAGAACTCTGCTGAATGTGTCTGCCCAGTGTGGGTCTGATCCCCACATCCAAAGAAGCTAGACCATGTACTTAATACCACCTGCCGCTATATTATAGGATTCCTTAAGCCTAACAACATCAACAGCCTCTTGTCATAAAACACAATGGGGATAGTCATGCCTAGTGGTCAGAGCCAGGAGTCCGAACTGGAATCAGCAGTCCAGAGCAAGGGTGGAGTGAGTAAGGCTGGAGCAGGACCAGAAACAGGACTGGAGCAAGAGCAAGGCTGGAGCAGGCTAAGGCTTGAGGAGTCTGTTACCACCATCAGGCAGGAGGAGATAGTTCCAAGGAGTGATATTGAGCAGATTGAGCTGCTGTCCCTCCTGTGGAGTTTATATACCTGCCCTCGGAGTGATCAGACCAGTTCCTGGCTTGCGGATTGGCTGGAGCCCACCACAGGAATCAGTCGGTATTGTTCCTCCTGATATATGCCAGGAAGTTGCTAGCAGAGTTGAGTGCACAAGGCAATGCACAGATCTAAGACATCCTATATGTGATATAGCACAAACATTGAGTCAACTGAAGTCATTACAAAACTTTCTTGCCACTATTAAACCCCTAACATTGTCACCCAAACTGATAAGGAAAACGAGAGTAGAGAACAACCCTGTAGCCTGTGTGCCCCAGCTCCCTCCAGTCGACTACTTGCCACCCAGTGCAGATTAGACCTGGACTATATGGAGTTGCCTTAAATTGATTCCGCACTGGAGCTGGCCAGTCTAGAGACATAATGATTAAGTTAGGCTAGATCACTGGCCCAAATACCTGTGACTGTGACAGAAAGCCTCAAAATATGAAGCATCTGCTGCGATACCAGCAGCTTGAGCACAATTGCTCGCCCAGGAACCTGGCAGAGTGGAATGATCAGGCAAGTGCATGTGTGTGGCAGGAAGCAGTACGAGGACATGACCTAACTTAGGCTATGTCTACACTACTGCGGTAAGTCAACCTACGCGACGCAACTCCAGCTACGTGACTATTGTAGCTGGAGTCAACGTACCTTAGGTCAAGTTACCACAGGGTCTACACCTCAAGGGGTCGACGGGAGAAAATCTCCTGTCGACTTACCGCCCCCACCCCCCCATGAGATGAGTAGGGTAAGAGTACAGGGGTTGACTGCAGATCACTCTCCAGTTGATCTGGGGGATCTTTACTAGACCCGCTAAATCGACTGCTGGTGGATTGATCTCAGAGAGTCGATCCCTGCCGTAATGTCGACCTGCCCTTAGTGTTGTTACCAGCACTGCCTACAGGGTTTGGGGGTTTATGTACTCAATTATGTCAAAATTTTAGGCAATATGCTCTCCCTAAAGAACATTCCTTGAAAGAAATTTAGGTGATACATGGTCTAAAAGTAGCCCACATGCATGTGATTTCATGGCCCCTTCAACCTTGGTGAGACTGGTGGAGTCATGCCTTCCATCAGTTCCAAAAATATCTATCACTCAGGCAGAGCTTAAAATTTTTCAACTCAGAAAAAGTTAGTGGTGTTGTGATGCTATTAAAATGTTTTATGAAAGCAGTTGATTTTTTTTTTTTGGCAAATTCAAAATGAAAAAATCAGCATTTCTTTTTTCAAATGTGAGACTTTGGGGGAAAAACGTTAAGATTGTTTCAGGTTAATCGGAAAAATTCTACATTCTCTGACTTTATTCTCATACTCCCTTTTTGCCAGTTGTAAGTGAGACTGCCTTCCCCCCCCCAGAAACTAAATGTACTTTTTGTTCCAATAAATAAAAGTCAATACATTTACTCAAAATCAATGTCAATAAATTTACTCAAAACCTAAAGTGTTATAACAATTGCAAATTAAATTAAAAACAAACAGGTTTATTTCAAACTTTTTCATGAAATATGGTACATTTTTACTACCATCCCTATTCAAAAGGCTGATAGAGTGCCCTAGTTCTTGGTACCAGACCCACCAAAAGAGATGAAGATTCTCCTCTCGGTTGGGCAGTTTGTGACTGGCCCAAGGACTATCTATAAAATAGATCTCCATTTGGTTAGTAGGTGCCATCTGAAGCCTAGAGTTGGAACTTTTGTACAGATGCTGGTAAAGTCTCCAAGACATGCAAACACAGAATCCAGTCTTGCATCACTTTCTCATCAGGAAACATAGATCAGTGGCTTTTATGGTACTGCCATCTAATTGATGGGTGACCCATGTGGCAGAGTGAAGGGATTAAGATAGGCCTATCCCCCAAAAGTTCGTTTATAAAGAATGCCTGCATTGGACATTAATTAAGAGATTTTTAAAATTACACCCAATCTAACTAGTTATTCTCGAAAGTAAGGTGTGTATCATATTGCATGGCTGGAGATGTAGATTTGAATTTTCCAGTATCAAGAACATTCTTTGTGTGATTGCCACAAACAAAAAACAAAAACATCATATAAAATGTTTCCAATCTGTACAAGGGCCATTTAATTCTCTTCATTGTCCAATTTAATTGTATGTTTTATAGCTGGTAATCAGCCTGGTTAGAAACAGCAATGGCACTAACCTCAGGTGCAAAATAGCCTCATAAAATAACATTGTAGTGAAAATAGGCTTGATTTATTTCACCTACATTGTAAGTTAAGTGAGAGAAATATAAACTGGTACCAGATTTTGTCTTTCCACTTCAGTATAGTGATGTGAATGGACACTGTTATAATAGAATGACTGGGAATTTTCCTTTGTAAGTGACTGATCCTCTCTGCACGGAGTCAGGGGTGCAGGGAAGGGACCATGGCCACTTAGGGGGAAGAGGTGGCATGGGAACAGGGCCTTGGGGAGAATGGGTGGTGTGGGTCTCAGGGAGAAGGGGCGATGTGTGTGTGTGTGGGTGCCTCGGTTTGGGTGCCTGTGCCCCGCATTCTTAGGGTGCGTCTACTGCTCCTGCCTGGGTAGATCTTTGTTCGTCAGTGTTCAGACTAACAGAACATAGTGATACTGTAGCATCTAATCCCTCTTCAAAATCCAAGAACAGGGGTGCTGGAACAATTCTTATAGTGAGGGTGCTGAGAGCCTGTGAACCAAACTGTAAACCCTCTATATTAGGGGTCGGCAACATTTGGCATGCGGCTTGCCAGGGTACGCACCCTGGCGGGCCGGGCCAGTTTATTTACCTGCTGATGCGGCAGGTTCGGCCGATCGCGGCCCCCACTGGCCGCGGTTCACCGTCTCAGGCCAATGGGGGCGGCGGGAAGCCGCGGCCAGCACATCCCTCGCCCGAGCCGCTTCTCGCCGCCCCTATTGGCCCGGGACGGCAAACCGAGGCAAGTGGGGGGCGCGATCGGCCGAACCTGCCACATCAGCAGGTAAATAAACTGGCCCGGCCCGCCAGGGTGCTTACCCTGGCGAGCCGCGTGCCAAACGTTGCCGACCCCTGCTCTATATGATGGAAACCACTTCAAGCCCGGGGGAGCAGCAGCACCCAGAGTTCCAGCACCTGTGTCCAATAATATCTTACACTAATATTACTTTCCCTTCCTCTCCTCTCCCAATTTCCATCTTTAAAATTCACTTCAATAATATCCGAGCTACTGTTTTTGTATTAGATAGAGAGAGATGACTACATGACACTATGATGTGTGCAGGCCATATGTTTTATCTGCATGCATATGGAATGGCCATATTATTTATGAGGGTACAAAACCATAAAAGAATTATGCAGCTAAAAACTAAGGAAAAAAATCACTCCATTAGTCTGTGGAAATCACTGCCACAAGATACCAAGAGCTTAGTAGGATTCAAAAAAGATCAGAGATTGGTACAAATCATTAGAATAGCCAGAGTTATAATAGCAAATACAAGAGCTTTTGGAAGGGATATAAACCATGAAGCTTTCCAATATATCTTTGTTAAATGAGATATGGTGCCAGCAAAAATGTTACACCATACCATCATGTATTTTCTATATGTCCTATATTTTACTGAAAAAACTATGTTAATAATTAGGGTTTTTTATTTATTGGTACTATTTTCCTTATCCTCATGTCTGTAAATCCACGTTCACACTCTAGTACTCATCTACTTTTTGATCCCTTTCTTTTGCACAAAAATCTTCACCATTTTTGAACTTTTCTTCATTGAGTTATTCCAACTCCTGCTTTGCCTGTTCTCATCAACATGGGTTTAGCATAATAGTAAGAGATGAGATGAAACCAGCTAGAAAGTATTAGGTTTCTCTGCAGGAACATGTTCTTGCAGGTACCAGTTGCCTAGTCCTGGTGCCATTTATTGAGTTTAACACACATTCTCCAACATTTTACTGGGTATGTCTATACTGCACACTAACCCTGGATATGTGGGATCCATGGTTTGTGGACTCTGTTTCCAAGCCCATGCTTGAGCATCCACACTGCATCGTAAACCTGAGTTTACAATTGCTGGACGCGGGTCTCCAGCTATGCTAATGCTTCCTTCTGACTTGTGCCCATGGTCTGACTTGTGCCCACACCATAATATGACAGGGCTTGGACCCAAGTCACAGTGGGACTCAGGATCTGACCCACACCCCCATCGGGCTCCTAGGGCCTGGGTCCTGAATGCTTGTTGACCTGAGTCATGCTGATGTGTGTGTGGATTGAAGCGGGGCTTGGACACAAACCTGGGTCAGAGCCCAGGATTAGTGTGCAGAGTAAACATATCCCCCCATTGAGGCTATAACCAGAAAATGTTGTTGAATCCATAAACACTGATCTGCTTCCTGAAAGCTATGTGGACCACAGCAATCTTATTCATAAAAAGGGACAGATCACTGCAGTCCACCAGGTCCATTCTTGTTCACAGAACTGCCATTTAAGCAATCCAGACATCTACTGAATGTAGATTTTGTTCTGAGTGCCCAAGACTTATATCCTACCAGATGCTATTGCTGTCCTACCAAACCCATCAAGAACAGTCAGTATTCGCCGAAAATTAAAACAGAAACTTACACTGGAAAACTAAAGGAAAAGAGAAACTGTCAGGAAATTAATAAGAAGCTTCTCCATTGAGCTGATAATTGCAGGTGCTGAGAGCAAAGGGGCTCACTGCTGCATCTGTCAACATCTCTGCTCCCAGTCAGTTTGCAGAATCACACTAACTCCTCTCCCTTCCAGCATTCAAAGTAGACAACCCTGAGCCATCACAGTTCGGCCACGTGCACAGAACCATGGTGATCTCTGTGGTATCTCTGGCAACTGTGTGCCCTGTTGAAAGGCAGAAAGCATATGAATGTTTAAAGACTAAAAATATGAAAGTAGGTGCCTACCAGGTGGGCTGTAGGGCCCTAAACTTCCAAACTCACCAAACATGACCATCTGGGAGCCACATAAGGTTGGGTAAATTTTGCCAGCACCAGTAACCTGAGTTTTCCCCATCTGTAATTAGGTATATGGCCCAATGTAGCAAAAGCAGTGGCCTACAGACTATTCTGCCTTTTGTTTAGGATTTAACACGACAAGCAACAAATCTCTAGCACTTCCAGCCCAGAAAATGTAAACGCCAATTTTTGTCTTTGCCATAGCCAGCACAACAAATTTCTCCCTTAATTAAGAAGCCTGATTTCACATTAAAACTCACATTGCAAATGGAACAAATGGATCAGCTGGCATCTATCATTATAATATACTGCAGGCAGAGATCCAGTTTGGCAATAATCCCCAGGAATTCCAAGTCCCTCATTTGTGAATGTATATGCCCAAGTACTGATTTAAATGAAGAGTGACAATGAAAAGTACTAACTGTTTTGTTCCCAAATGCATTATTGCTGCAGACTCCTTGGGGCTTTGGGGATGACATGGGAGCGCTTGTCAAGAGAACCTTTTCAGCATCCATTTCCAGGATAATGGAGATTAGAAAGAAATTCATCTCAATTTTGTTTTGATTCATAGAAATCTATTTTAAAAAAATATATACAATTTTCACAGCTATTGATCAGCATTCAGAACTCTGCACAGTGCACACATTAAACCTTCATGAGTTTTGTGCTAACAACCTCATTCCCATGCAACAGCATATTTCCAGTATTTAGGACTTGATAGTGTTACCTGTCTGAAGTTTAGTAATGAGCAGTTATAAAATAAGACATTTATTTTTTCCCAGTGGCAAAGCAACTGAGAATGTACTTTTTTTTTGTTTTTAAATATGATCCTCTTCTGCATTCTAGCTAGGAATTGTCATTGTATGTTTCTGCCAGGACTCTACATCTCCACTGTATCATCATTTCTCTTGACATCATTGTGTTTGTGGGTGCAAATACTAACAGTCATACAGATATCAGACTACATGTTCAAACTTTTAAAAGGTGTTGCACCTGCAAAGTCTAGGCACAAGTAGGTCAGTTATATACTCTGACAGCTCCCCTGGCTCCTAAATGATAAATGGGGAACATGTGGCAGTGTACAAAACACAGTAAACATAAACCAGTTTTTGCAACATTTTGGTGAGTTCTTTTTTCATAATTCCACTTTAGAATATATTGGTGACAACTGTGTGTACACAATACACCTTGGAAGCTATAAACAGATAATCTTCTATTACACTGCATTAAGTTGCTCATGGACTATTTCATACACGAAACAAGAGGTTTTGTTGTGCCACATAAAATCTATAGGAACATTAGCCATTCAGTCAAAGTCAGAAATATGTTGACCCACGTGTGTTATATCTCTAATATCACAAGGTGGCACTGTTTCAGAATTTAACTGCCTGTTACCATGTACTATTGTTGGCTAGCTATTTATTCATAAGGGCAAAAGGTTAGCTGAGATGTTAGTATCCATTCTCTTAGAACCTAAAACATTGAACTACGAAAGGGGCTTGGAAAGCATTGTGCAGATTTGTTATGCAAGACCAATTGCTCAAGGAAAGATCTACAATATTTAGCAATTGCTCATCACTAATCTTAAAAAATGGTAATTTTCCATATAAACAGATAATATGGTTTCTTACGTAGGCTGGATATTCAGCCATTTTCTCCAATATTACTCTGATGCCCAGCAATGTTTGTAACTGTCAAAAAAACACTTACATTACCATTGGGTTTGATAGCTATTCATCTGCAGTATCCTACTAAAGGATTTATGCCGTCACTTCTGATTTCAGTTAGTAACATCACAAAAATTACCATTTCTTCCGTTTGTGAATAAGAGATCTGAGCCTCTTTTTTTAAGAGTCACTGATTGGTTTAGTCATAATTTGTTTAAAAATAATAAGAACAAGGTCATTTCTAATTCTCCTGTTCACCTGATCAGAAAGAAAGACAACCCTCACATTTGTTTTTAAGTTACACCACCACCTTAGAAGCTCAGTTGTTTTTTTAAGGAAATGGTCTGCACAGCACAGCATTGATGTGTGATTACCTTTTTTTATTCATTATATTTGCGTTTCTTTCATGATATCCTCATTCAGTTTTTTGTGTGTGCTCTATCTAAATTCTCTATGAAAGAGCATCATTGTCGTTACCCAAAACTTGAAAAATACTGGACTAATTTACTCATCCCTTTACTACAACTGTCTGCCAACCCCCAATTGCTGCCTTTTTGTCATCCTATTTCTCCTGTGTTATTGCTTTCAGTGTAATTACTCTAAAATCCATACCAGCTTCCTCCCTTTCCTGTCACTTCTGATGGAGAATAAAACTAGCAATGAAACAAGGACAATCCCTCTTCTTCTTCTATAGTAGCTAAAGAGGACTTCAGTGTCCAATTATGTCTACCTGTCACCTTCCAAGAGTTCTGAATTCATTTGAAATTACCTCTAATTCTGAAAAAAAAAGCCCTAATCATGTGTTTTTGCTTTTTAATACAGTTACAGTGGATGGAGATTTTCCAAAGGCTTATTTCAGGATATATTTGGATTGATCCACCGGCTGCTTTCCAGACCTCTCCAACTAAACAACAATAGGGAAATGGTCGGTCTTTCTATTATTTATACTACAGCAGCACCATCTGGCAGGACCCAGTTATTCCTGCGACTCTACTTACACATAGTAAAAGACAGTCCTTACCCCCAAAGAGCTTGCAATCTAAATGGACAAGACAATAGAAAGGGGAGGTGGAACTCAGCTGACCAATAGGAGAACAAGGAATAGAACCCATTTCTCTTGATTGCCACTTCAGTGACCTGTCTCCACTGGAACACCCTGCATTGCTCAAGTCATTTCTGCTTTTCTGTCCCCTTCCCAATCCCCTCCCCCTGCCTTTGCCACACCCCCTAAGCTCTAAAGAGGGACATACGGAAGAGTAAGAATCCCCAGTTAGTGGTTTGTATTTAGTCTGTGCTACTTTTGTGGTGCCTGAGCAGAACAAAGGGAATGGAGCACATAAGAATATCTGCCTCGTTTCATTTTAAATCAGTGCTCTATCACAAAGGTTTAACACTGGAAAGGGATATTAAAAATAGCTATTGTTTAACATATTACTACAGAACTGTAAACAAAGGAAGATTCATATTAGTTTGTGCTCCTTAAGAAATGGGGAAACTATTAATCTCTACCAAATGAACAAAGCACAGACACAGGATTATTTTCAAAGTTTCTAAGAAACTGTTTCATGCAAAAGGAGAAAAAAAAAATGTTGGAACCTAATTTCGAAAATGGTCTTAAAACAAAGTGCAGATACAACTACATTATATAAAGCAGTGGCCTTAAGTTTCCCATAAAACAATTATATTTGTCTACACAAATTTGGCCACCTAGTTATCTGTATTTCACATTAATTTGTCAGGTAACTAATTCCTCATCGAGGCCATAGAACATTTCTACCAAGAGCTGCATTTCATACTCCATCAGTATTACAGTAAACGGGGTACTCTAATCAGCATTCCCTAAAAGTGGAGTCCGAAGGCAATCTGCTCTGGAAGATTTGATGAAACAAGGAGAGAGCAATATCAAAAAGTTTTTACAAATGCAATCCAGCTAGGTTAGCACAGATAATATTAACACAACTAAGTTCTAACTAAATAAAACATGACAACTGCAAGAAAATGAGAATGCACTTATAAGGG
Source organism: Terrapene triunguis (assembly GCF_002925995.2). Taxonomy (NCBI): domain Eukaryota; kingdom Metazoa; phylum Chordata; order Testudines; family Emydidae; genus Terrapene; species Terrapene triunguis. The sequence goes on along the minus strand of NW_020664439.1, from coordinate 32,039,325 downwards.
GTTCAGTACTCCAAGTTTTAGTTGCTCCAAGTTCATATATATTTTTCATATGAAAATAAAGTGAATAAGAATGAAAAGTGGTTGGCATTATTAGTTTTTTCAAAGCATAGATAACAAATCATATAATGTGTCTCGTTTCAACAAAACTCTAAAGACTAACTCAGTTTCCTTAACTGCTTCTGAGTTCATAACAAATATGGATGAAGAATACCACATTACATAAAGAAGCACGTCATCTCTTTCTAGCCCTTAAAAGAAATGTCTTTGGTCCCTAGCTGGAGGGCTTACATAATCAATAATAAAACCCAGTATATTTCTATTATGGTAAGGCTAGAGGCCACTCATGAGATGGAGTCAGGAATGGTCTCTTACTATGTGTTTGTACAGCACCTAGTACCAGAGAGATTGCACATTGAATATAACCATTAAAGCCATCATCGGCACATAAGTGGGAGAAATGGAAAAAAAGTCTAGGAAAAGTTATTTTCTTACTAGTGCTTTCACATATGGTGGGTCCAGAGCTGCAAGATGCTGAACACTATTAACTTTAATTTCAGCCACTACCATTGTTTTTATTTTATATCTCTGACACAGCACCTTGTAGAAGCAGGTTTTATTTTTTTCCCCTAATGGCGCAATGCTAATTGATCTAATTGTCTAAATTTGATTACTCCTAGAAACAATCATCTGTGGGGAATATGTAGACTGTTAAAAAAAAATTAACTTTTCATCCTGAGAGAATGGAAATTCCTCTCAGCATATATTGGTAGGATATAATTATTTGTTTTCTGCCTTCTTCTGCAAGTGTCAGAAAAATTACAGAACAAAAACCATAAGCCCTATAGTAATTTTGTTTTAATTCTGTAAAACAAAGGTAGCAAACAAGGCAGAACTATGATTGGACTTTATAAGACAAAACACTTTCTATCTCACAACAGGCAATGTTGAGTGTCCCTACTTTCACAACGTGTTTGTTTTCTCTCCTGCCCTCTGGATGGTGCCAGACACGCTCAAGTATGCATGTGTTATCATGTTTCCTCTTAGTTAGAGATGAGCCTGAGAAGCTTGGTTTGGAATTTCCTCAATATTTCGGGTGCTTGAAGCTGAGATTTTGGTTCAGGCACTCGTGTCGTTCAGGATAACTCGCATCTATACCGTGTGAAGGCCAGATTCTGAGATTTTGACTTCAATGAGCATTCGATGCAGTAAGCACTAGTAAAAGCTTCCAATTTCTGACACAATTGCACCTTTTGTGATCATGGCACCCTCTACTGGATGCAGCCTAAAAAAAACTAAGCCCGAAAAAGGCTATGAAGGCATGAATGTTTCATAGGCCTGGTCTACACTACGGGATTAGGTCGAAATTAGCCACGTTAGGTGATTTAAAAAGGAATACGTCCACACACCAATCCCGTTCTGTTGACCTAACAGGCTCTTAAAATCGAATTCTGTACTCCTCGGCGAGGGGAGTAGCGCTAAAATCGACTTTGCTGGGTCGAATTTGGGGTAGTGCAGATGCAAATCGACGGTATTGGCCTCCGGGAGCTATCCCGTAGTGCTCCATTGTGACTGCTCTGGACAGCACTTTGAACTCCAAGGCACTAGCCAGATACACAGGAAAAACCCCGAGAACTTTTTAATTTCATTTCCTGTTTGGTCAGTGTGGCGAACTCAGCAGCACAGGTGACCATGCAGTCCCCCCAGAATCGTAGAACGTAGAATGTTTCTACGTTCTCCCTATCATCCCTGTCCCTGAAGTTATCGCAGATTAGAAAGTGAAAAAAACCAGACTCGCGTTGACATGCTTTCCGAGCTCATGCAGTCCTCCTGCACTGATAGGGCACAGCTTAATGCATGGAGGCATTCAGTGGCAGAGGCCAGGAAAGAATTAAGTGAGCACGAAGAGTGGAGGCAGGACATGATGCTGAGGCTAATGGGGGAGCAAAGGACATGAAGCGTCTGTTGGAGCTGCAGGAAAGCCAACAAGAGCACAGACCCCCGCTGCATCCACTATATAACTGCCTACCCTCCTCCCCATGTTCCATAGCCTCCTCACCCAGACGCCCAAGAACGCGGGGAGGAGGCTCCGGGCACCCAGCCACTCCACTCTAGAGGATGGCCCAAGCAACAGAAGGCTGTCATTCAAACAGTTTGATTTTCAGTGTGGCTACAATAAGTAATGTGGCCTTGTCCCTCCCTCCTCCCCCACCCCACCCGGGCTACCTTGTCCATTCTCATTTTTTAAAAAAATTAAGAATGCATGTTTAAAAACAATAGTTACTTTATTTCAAAGGGGGGAGGGTGGTTGGCTTACAGGGAATTAAAAATCAACAAAGGGGGCGGGTTTGCATCAAGGAGAAAAACACACACAACTGTCACACCGAAGCCTGGCCAGTCATGAAACTGGTTTTCAAAGCCTCTCTGATGCGGAGCGCACCTTGCTGTGCTCTTCTAATCGCCCTGGTGTCTGGCGCGAAATGATTGTCTGCCATTGCTTTCACAGAGGGAGGGAGGGAGGGGAGAGTGACAACATGTACCCAAAACCACCCGCGACAATGTTTTTGCCCCATCAGGCATTGAGCGCTTAACCCAGAATTCCAATGGGCAGCGGAGACTGCGGGAACTGTGGGATAGCTACCCACAGTGCACCGCTCCGTAAGTCGATGCTAGCCACGGCAGTGAGGACGCACTCTGCCGACTTAATGCTCTTAGTGTGGACATATGCAATCGACTGTATAAAATGGATTTCTAAAAATTGACTCCTATAAAATCGACCTAATTTCGTAGTGTAGACATACCCATAGTTTACCACCAGTGCTGTGCCTCAATAGCTGACAAATAGGAGGGGGGAAAAACCTCACGAAAATAATATTTTCAAGCTTCTAAGAGGGTTTTAAAAATGGAGCTAATGAAAACAGATTAACTACAACAAACAGCACGTGGCAGTGTCCATTCCATCTGACTTTTCTCTTTGCCTGAATGTTTTACAGCCTCAATCTTACTTTGTGTGTGGGCCTTTGTTTGTGTTTTTTAAATGCATTTAGCAATGTTCTCCAATTAAAAAAAAACCAACAAACAAACAAAAAAACATACATTTTCATTACATAAACTTCAGAGATGACAAATTTTCAAGAAGCCTTAATGTCATCACCTTTCCTGGTAAGGCACAGAGAAACACATGTTTTTCAGCACTGGTGATTCATGCTGTATAAATCAGCACCAGAGGAAAAACAGTGACAGCTCCTGCAGAATGCACTGATTTGCCTTCCTTGCTAATGAGACTGACAGATAACTCCTCTATATTCTAAATAACTAAACCACACGAATGTGTGCCCAAGTCTTTAAATTATATTTTTGAACATAGCTGACTGGCAAATAAATTTGATTTCAAATATTTTGTAGCAGATTCGTTGATAGCAAAACAGAGCCTGAATGCTAATGATCTGTGGCTAAATATATATATATATATATATACACACACACACACACACACACACACACATACACGATGAAAATTAATTCAATCCATGGGAAAAGTGTCAGATTCAGGGCCGGCTCGAGGCACCAGCCCACCAAGCATGTGCTTGGGGCGGCACCTGGAGAGGGGCGGCGCGGCGCTCCGGCCTGAGAGCGGGGCCGCGACTGGGCCGGCCGCCGGGGAGAGCAGAGCCGCGGCGGGCTCGCCGCCCTCCCCCAGCGCTCTGGCCGCCGGGGAGAGCGGAGCCCCAGCCAGGCTCGCTGCCCTCCCCCTGGCTCCCTGGCCGCCGGGGAGAGCGGAGCCCCGGCCGGGCTCTCCGCCCTCCTCCCGGCGCTCTGGCCGCCGGGGAGAGTGGAGCCGCGGCCGGGCTCCGCGCCCTTCCCTGCCGCGCTCCCCGCCGGGGGCGGGAGGGGCGGCGGGAGGCTTTTTTGCCTAGGGCAGCAAAAAAGCCAGAGCCGGCCCTGGTCAGATTTAATAAAGTGATGTCATGCTATATCTCCCCCATAGCTGACCTATCCTGACATGAAAAAATGGTAATAGTAGAAATAAAGAACTTTGCAGTTATAAATAACTTGAGACTGTGCTATAAGATTTCCAGCTGGGTTGGGAGGGCGGGTATTAAAATATATAAAGTAGCTTTTGGAAGGAATCTACTGAGAAGGGAATCTTTGGAAATAATGTAATCTATATGGTATTATTGATTTGTGTGGTGGGAAATATTGGCATTTCAAACAGCATAGGCTTCTGGATTTAACAAACATGACTATTTGAGAAAGCATTAAAAAAATAAAATAAAAAGGCTAAGCCCTGTAGCCTAACAGTAATTCCACACACTGTCAAACAGGGACTGAGAGTTTAGGTCTCACTCAGCTTTTTATCCAAAGGCCAGAAGGGTTTGGCAAAGTCACAGAGTCCATTCAAATCCTTGGTAGGTGGGGCAGTCATGAGAAAGGGAGGATTAGGGTTACAATAATGTCATGGGGTTACTGAGGATTGCTGAGCAAACATCTTATTGTTTCCGATATACAGACATTCTGTAACTAACCATTTTATTGGGTTAATTTATGTATTCAGATTATTTCTATGATGTTTCCTGAGGTTACCCAGTAGGGTGACCAGATGTCCCGATTTTATAGGGACAGTCCCGATTTTTGGGTCTTTTTCTTATATAGGCTCCTATTACCCCCCACCCCGCATCCCGATTTTTCACATTTGCTTTCTGGTCACCCTATTACCCAGGGTTGTGAGGCACCTTGCAACCCTTGGTAAGGAGTGACAAAGCCTTGTCTGTGCCTGGCAGGCATCAGTTCGCTGACTCCACCAGACACGGGCAACACAAGCATTCCCCTCCCAGCCTATGCAGGCTCTAGCTTCCCTCTGCACACGGCAACTCCCAAGCCCACTGAGCATACCCCAGCGTCTCCCTGTTCCACTGGACACGCACAGTGTTTACAGATAAGCTATGCCAAAAGGGACAATAAAACGCAGCTTACCAGTTTCACCTCATTATCACAGATCCACTTAAAATCACAGCACTTAGATAAGTTTATTTAACAAAAAAGAGTCGAATAATAGAAAGTAGGTAAGAATATTGGAAACAAACTGATTACACCTAAAATAAAGTCATAATATGCCTTCTTGAGCCTAGGACTAACTAACAAGACACTCTCCTGTCTCATTAAAAGGTTAGCGCACTCTATCCCAGTGTTTAACAGCAAGGCTGGCTCTGACCCTCCATTCATAAGACAAGCATACTGGCAGCTTGTCCCCTAGGTGAAGGATACAGTGTGTCTCCTACCATTCTTCTGATATACCAGCCTAATTCTTTGATCTTAGATCATAAACAGGATATGTCCTGCTGTGTGTTCGTTCCTGTAGATTTTGTCATCTCTTGTCAACTTTGCAATCTTGATTAGCTGGTTGCTCTGATGTCATAGTACTTGCATTGTAGACACACATTAGATAATAACCAGTCAGGGAGATAAGTGTAATACCCTCTGCCTGTCTAGAACCTGTTTATCACTTCTGATGTGTCTTTACCTTAAGAACACAGATTTCAGTATTGATACAGAACTTTTAAAATAATATCCTTCCTTACATTTTGCAATACCCATGATGATCAGTGGGCTACAGGCTCTCCATAGAAACCTTACATGTCACCCTTTGCCCAACTATGACAGATATCAGACCCAGGGGATTCCTGTAAACTCCTATGCACCTAGGGTGACCAGATAGCAAGTGTGAAAAATCGGGACGGGGTAGGGGGGTAATAGGAGACCCGATATTTGGAGCTTTTTTAAAATATGGACTATCCCTATAAAATCGGGACATCTGGTCACCCTGTATGCACCCATTATGTCCACCGCCAATTGGCACCAAGAGGTCCCTGGCTCTCAGTTTCTTCTGGCCTGTTTGCATCCATAACATTCCCCCACTTTGCATACCCATTCTATAAGAAAATTATCTGTGTTTATTACCAAACTATTGCCCATCTGCCCATCACTTTAGACTAACAGCAAAGAGTCCTGGGGCACCTTATAGACTAACAGACATATTGGAGCATGAGCTTTCGTGGGTGAATACCCACTTCGTTGGATGCATGTGTGTATTCACCCAAGAAAGCTCATGCTCCAATACGTCAGTTAGTCTATAAGGCGCCACAGGACTCTTTGCTGCTTTTACAGATCCAGACTAACACGGCTACCCCTCTGATTTAGACTAACAGTTATATATTTTTCGCTTTATGATTCACATGAAAAACAAACAATGAGGCAGGTGGTGACTTGTACTGCTGATGAAGGACGTGGTGTTCAGGCATGCATAGGAGTCTAGAAAATTGTGTTCTCTATATAAATGAAGGCAGTCTGTAGCATGAGGGGCTGTGTGTCTATTTGGGTAGGTTGGTGCTGTAGTAATTTGGAGGGAATTTTGTTTTTTGGTATTTGTAACCAGTGGTTCCATGTTCCCACCATTCCTCATGGTCATTGGTGTTTGTGTCCCACTTACTGACCACAGTCAGCTTTTGGGATCAGCTTATGGAAACACGCACCGCATCAAGGCCCGTCTTCAGCCTCCAATGTCTGTCACAACCAACCATCAGTTCCTTTTCCTTTTCTCTAAGGATGCTCTGTAGCAGATACCCCAACAATAGCCTAAATATGTTTGTTAAAAAATGGACACAACAACAAAGCAAAAGTGAACATATGAAATCATATATAATTTAAGTCCTGGGTAACTGCTTAGTTTAATTCCTTATTTTAATTTATGCTGCTAGCCCTAGATTTCTCCATGTCCTTTTGCTTCATTAACATTTTTCTACCATTCCTAGCTTCTAAATTATATTATAAACTTCCATAAATATTTATTTTTATAGCTGCTTTCACTTCCCCTCTAAGGCTATGTCTACACTACAAGCTAGGGGTGTGATTCCCCTGCTTGCATTCACATACTCACATTAACTAGCACACGTATAGCTGCAGTAGCACAGGTAGCAGCAGTGGTGCATGACTTAGCCATGCCAAGTAGGCCTGGTACCCGCTGGTTTCAGGTGAGTTTATACTCTTCACAAATAAGCCATGCTTCTGCCGCCACTGCCCATGCTATCATGAGTCCTCTACTATTTATATGCATGCTAGTTTGGTGACAGCTAGCACAAGTATGTGATGCAAGCAGGGAAATCATACCCCTATTTTACAGTATGGCCATAACCTGACACAGGTTGGTATTTTTAACCACTGTAGCCTTCTTTCTTGACTTTAGGATTGTGGCTTATAGGGCATCTAGTAAAATGTTATTAAACAGTTACCAATTATCAGTCATTTTTGCTGTTTAAATTCTCTTTCTCAGCCAATTTGGTTCATAACTGGTTTCAACTTTGTAAAATTAGCTCTTTAAAAAGCACCAAGTATATACATTTTGCAGGTTGGGACTTTATCTTGCTTGTGTGTAACAAATGTACCCAAGTCGTGATCACCTCAGCAATCATTAAGTTTTAATTTTGTGATCAATTACTCTTTATCGAATATAGAATTCAGCCATGTTGGATGCAACACTTTTGGGGTTAGGAAATTTACATCTATAATTTTTAGATATTCAAAGGACCTTTTAGCACTGGCAGCATGAGACTTCCAGCAGATGTCACTCAGATTGAAGTCTCCCATGGCAACAGTTTTTTTTTCTCCTACACATTAAAATATAAAGTAATGCACATGTAAAGTAATGCACATTGGAAGAAATAACCCCAACTATACATACAATATGATGGGGGCTAATTTAGCTACAACAAATCAGGAAAAAGATCTTGGCGTCATCGTGGATAGTTCTCTGAAGACGTCCACGCAGTGTGCAGCGGCAGTCAAAAAAGCAAACAGGATATTAGGAATCATTAAAAAGGGGAGAGAAAATAAGACGGAGTATCTTATTGCCCCTATATAAATTCATGGTACGCCCACATCTTGAATACTGCGTACAGATGTGGTCTCCTCATCTCAAAAAAAATATAATGGCATTAGAAAAGGTTCAGAAAAGGGCAACTAAAATGATTAGGGGTTTAGAACGGGTCCCATATGAGGAGAGATTAAAGAGGCTAGGACTTTTTAGCTTGGAAAAGAGGAGACTAAGGGGGGGATAGGATAGAGGTATATAAAATCATGAGTGGTGTGGAGAAAGTAAATAAAGAAAAGTTATTTACTTGTTCCCATAATACAAGAACTAGGGGCCACCAAATGAAATTAACGGACAGCAGGTTTAAAACAAATAAAAGGAAGTTGTTCTTCACACAGCGCACAGTCAACTTGTGGAACTCCTTGCCTGAGGAGGTTGTGAAGGCTAGGACTATAACAGTGTTTAAAAGAGAACTGGATAAATTCATGGAGGTTAAGTCCGTTAATGGATATTAGCCAGGATGGGTAAGGAATGATGTCCCTAGCCTCTGTTTGTCAGAGGGTGGAGATGGATGGCAGGAGAGAGATCAGTTGATCATTACCTGTTAGATTCACTCCCTCTGGGGCACCTGGCATTGGCCACTGTCCGTAGACAGGATACTGGGCTAGATGGACCTTTGGTCTGACCCAGTACGGCCACTCTTATGTAAATTATAGACAAGTGCAAAAGGAACTGGTTATGCTATTCTCCAGTGTGATTTGGTGGTCGGCAGCAGACACCAAGTAATACCTCATTTTGGGGTTTATCTGGTTAAAGCATTGATCCAAAAGCACTCAAGATCATTTGTTTCCAAGTTGTCAATCACTCAAGACACAGAATGCCATTTAAACAGAGTTCTATTCCCCCTCCTATTTTGCCCCTTCAGTCATTTAATAGGTTATAACCTGTGATTCCAACATTCAAGTCATGCAGGCTTCAGTAATACCAACCAGGTTGAATTTATGCTAATAAACGAGTAATTCCAATTCTTCTTATTATTAAGGATGCTAGCACTGTTGATAGACTATTAAAAACAATCTTCTCTTCACATCTCTTGGTGCCTTGATTAATTTTGTTCTTGGCATCTTGATTTTTGTGCTGAATGCGTGCTCATTTCTTCCCCCTTTTCACCCTCCCTGTTGTTAGTAGTTTAATATGCTCCGGTCTAGTTTTGCCAGCCTAGAAGATTAGATAGCCTCCATCTCAGACCCAACTGTCCAGACCCCTCTCCCTATAGGTACTAGGCCACTGTTCCACAAAACCAAAGCCCTGTACCATGTGCAAACCTTAGAACTTAGCTCCTCCTATGCCACTGACATATCCATCAGTCCAGTTCTTCCACTGATTACAGTAGCTCATTAGTTGCAGTATTTCTTCCCAGTGATGCCAATGCATTCAGTATAGTCTGGTCACTGTCTTCTGCCAGTTCTGCCTTGCTTTCTCCTTCTTCTCTCGAACACCCAATTAAATGCTTGCTTAGCAAGTCTCCCATCTTCTATATGGTGTCCATATCCCAAACACCTGAGCCTTCTTTCTTTAATAATATTTTCTAACCTGCTCTATCAGCTCCCTTGCTCTCGCATGTGTTATTTTGCCTTTCCATTAAATGTGTAATATCTTCCTCAACCATCTGTGGTGGGCAGCCTCCAATCTCTTTTTATCATCAACTCATGAGCCAGGTATCCTCACTTGACACTAGCACGCACAGTACAATTGCAAGGCATAATATGACTTTTAGGTTGGTATGGAGACCTGTGTTTGACCAGATGCTGTTTATCCTTGCAAAAGTGGTATTTGTTATTCCTAACCTCGTATGAATATTTTTAAAATTGCAGCCATCTTCAAATGTCAGTACTCTCCCCACATAGCAGAACTCTTCTACTTGTTTGATTTCTTCTTCGTCCATGTTCAACTTTGCATCTGTTGTCCAGTTTCCTACTTTCATGATCTTGGTTTTCACTGTATTTACTTTCAATCTAATTTTTGCCGCTTCCTGTTCTATCTCTGATGTAAGGACAATCGTTCCAGTCCATATCAGAGACCTAGTAAAGCAATGACTTCAGCAAAGTCAAGGTCAGGCATCTCATCTTCACTAACCCCTTTTACACCATTCACGATGCCTTTTGTCGCCAGCTTCATTATCCAACCTATTACTAATACAAAGAGGACTGGTGATAAAAAACCTCCCCTTCACCCCATCTAACACCAATCACAATATCTAACCACTCCCCCAGGCCTGTATCTGATCTTACTATGCATCTAATTCCATTTTATAACTTCCTTATTATGCTGGACCAGCTTGTCTGGTATCCCTAGCTTCTAGCCATATTCTACAGCATCTCTATAGACACTACTGAACACTCTTAAAAAGTCAATACATTTTATTAAGATGGATTTGAGCCAAGCAGTAGCTTTTTTGATGATCTGTCAAAGAGTGACTATCTGTTCACAACATGATCAACCTGAACAGAACCAGCCTGTTTTTTTCCCCCATAGTATTTCATCCACTGCCTTCTTCATTCTATTCAGCCCAACAGTAGTCATTACTTCACCTGGGATTGACAGCAGTAAAATACCTCTCCAGTTTAGGTATGGAGTAAGATCACTCTTTTTAGGCAATGCCATGATGCCATTTTTCCAGTTTTGTGCCGCTTATTCTTCCACCCATATTTTGTTAGAATTTTGTTAACTACTCAATCAGAATTTTGTCTCCCATTTCTAGTACTTCTGCTTGAATTCTGTCAACCCCAGGAGCCTTCTACCCTGGTTAAGGCTTCTAATGACTGCTTTAATTTAATCAGTGTTATTGGTCCCACTTCTATTTCTAACTTATCATTGATATGTCTCAAACTTGTGTGTGATCATCAGTTCTGGAGAGTTTAATATGGAATGAAAATGCCCTTTCTACCTTGATCTTCATGCATAGTCAACATCTCTCCATCTGAGTCCCTGATGGGACTCACCTGTGATGGTCTGGTTCTTCTTGAGAGGTCTTTCACTATTCCATAGAACTGCTTAATGTCTCTTCTTTGTGCTATTGTTTTTCTGCCTCTGCAGCCTTCTCCTGAACCCAGGCATTTCTATCTTGCCTCAATCTCTTCATTTCTTTATCTTTTTCTCTGTATCTTGCAACCACCCCTAAGAGTTCGTCCTGTCTTGCACTCTTCCTTTCTTTACTTCAGAGCTTTTGGTGCTGCCCATGTTACACATATAATCCATGCATCTTTCTTCTGCCCTCTTTGGAGGTTTGCTACTTCCTTTGTTGTCTCGACTACGTCTTCTTCCAGTTTGACTGTCTCCCAGACTTGCATCAGCCTGGTCCTGTAAAACACTAAAGTGGTTGCTAAATGCAGTCTGATCTGTGTTTCTTTGTCCTTGAGCTTCTCTATTTCTATGACACATTTTGTCCACCTTCACGATCGGATGTTGAATTTGGCTGCTAAAATATAATGATCTGAGCCAACATCATCTTCTCTGCTGACTCTGACATCACTCAGAGAAGATGGCTGTCTCTTTGATTGACAGTCACATTGTCTGGTGATCTCCATGTGAACCCTCTTGAGAGTGCCTTCTATCTTTAGGATGATTTGAATCTCTGTGGTACAGAGCCATTTACCATTATCAGTTTAGATGCCTTTCAGTGCTATGCACATGACTCCCTCCCAATCAGTACAGTTGTTGCTGATTTGTGCACTGAAGTTGCCTATCAACTTGATTTCATGGTTAGGTATGTCATCCAACAGTTGCTTCACACCTGCTGTGTTTGTTGGTGCATATACTGGGATTAGAGTATATCTGGAATGTCTTATTTGCAGCCTGGCTGTTGTTATTCTGTCATATACTGACTCTAAGGCCAGCAGGGTCTCCGTTGTGATGTTATCAGCTTAATTCCTACAGCTCTTTCATACATTCCTTCTCCTGGGTAAGAGATTGTAGAGCCATCAGACATCACCTCGCCACTTCTTGCCTATCTCATCTCAATGACACCAAGTATGTTCAGATAGAGAAAAAAAATGCTCTCATGTAATGTGTACCAGATTTCCCATACTATACAAAGTAAATACACGGCACACCTAATTTGTACAGATTTGGTCATAAGAATTCAATGTCTCGAGATCTCAGCTTCCTTTTGGCTTTCATCTGTCATACTTGCGTTTTGAACTCCATAGGCACCTACCTGCCTCAAGTTTGTATAACTGAACTGCTTCTTCTACAGTACTTTACTGAGTAGGTTGTAAACCCAACTGCAAAGCCCCTCTTTTATCCAACTTAGGACCGGCGTGCGTGTGTGTGCGTGCGCACACACACACACCCTCCCACCCACCCAGGGTTTGTCACTATATAAAGTCAATTAAATTTTTCCAGCCCAGAAATCTTTTTGAATAGTAGAAGATCTCTATTGTGAGAGTCACTTTATACTTTGTTTTAACTCTTTGTACTTCAAAAAATTAAGGCATAAAACATTCTATTGCTAGTTTCAAGTGTGCAAATACCCTGAAAAATAACTTTTCTGGCATCCTCAAGATTCAAGGTCATAAAATAATAATAAAAAAAAACCTGCATTGATTTCAAGCCTTCTACAAGTTTCATGAAGAGAAAAAAATTATCCAGTACAATGGAGAATTATTTGAATGTACAATAACCGCTTCCAAGAACATTAGTTCTAAATACTTTTACAATTGTGCCTACTGACTGCTTCCAACTCAATACTTCAATTATAGAAACAGTATAAGAACAATGTCTTGGGTATATTCTGATGTATGCTATTATGCTCTAAAGGGTGCCATTATTGTTAGCTTGTGTGGAGAGATGAGTAATCACGGAAACAGATGAATATCCTTAAACCACACTAAACCGATTACAAAGCAATTGTTGTTTGAGACTAGCAAGAAGAATAGATTAGTTCATATACCTTTGCACCTTTCCTGATTTGGGTTCAAACCAAGTTCAAAGAAATGCAATTGGAATTGTGCCTGGTTTTGTAACTAGATCTGTATAAGCTTCAAAGCTCCAATGGCAGGCTTTAACCCACCGAGAAGAATGTTTCTGTTCTGTTTCTAAAGTGCCATAAATGCTCAGCAGCTTACTTACTGTGTACCGGAGTCTGAAAATGTGGTGTGCAGTCTACGATAGCAATATCATACATACAAATACGCAGTTTTTATAGGCGTTTGCAACGGAACTTAAGCGTATGCTTAAAGTTAAGTGGGTGTTGAAATGCTTTTCTGCATTGGGACAGACTTAAGCGCCTTCTGAATCATGACCTTAGTAATTCAAGAGTGCTAGGTTTCAACTAATGCATCTAGCAGTGGAATGCTTCATCCATGAGGGATGATAGACTTCATGAATATATCAAATCCAAAAGTAATCTGATGGCATCTGTTACATGAACATACTGTACCTCCTCTTTTTTAAAAAAAAATAGACCTCATTATGAACCATAAAATACTTCACAATGCACGCTGCAACAAAACAGGATTTTCACAACCCAGTATTAATGGAGTCCAAATCAATTGGATAAAAACAGATTAACAGTTCAGGAAGACAAATATTTTTTAAAATTGTATATGATTTGGTTGGAGAAACTGGGATTCTGGCTTGACAAAGTAATTATAAGCACAATAGTTTTTTTTTTCCTCCCCTGACTATCAGGGATTTTTGTTTATTTGTTTTTGTTTTTAAATACAGCAGAGTATTCCTTATTAGAATTGATAGGCCAGAATGAACAACTATATGTACCACTATATCTGTTTGATGCAGTTTCCTCCTAAACAATGCAATAAAACCGTCGCTGGTCATAAAGTGATTATATTTATTTAGATCCACAGTGTGCTTTACACCTTACAAGGCACAAAGGTGAATACAGCCCCACATGAAAGAACTGAGAAGACAGAACATGCTAGGAAAATCAAAGAGGGAATGAATTTATTTATTTATTATGAACTCACAGCTTGTGAATGCAAAATAAGGTCATTTGAAAGAGGAAAGTGTGATGCCTTTGCTAACAGGCAATTCTTGGGATCATGGAAAACAACAAAGAGCACAGGCCCTGTGGATGGTCCACTCCTGCTCAACCCCAAGGGCCCACCCCCACTCTGCCCCTTCCCCCAAGGTCCCACCCTTGCTCTGCCTCTTCGCACCCCCACTCCGCACCCTCACCCAAGGCTCCCCCCCCCTTGCCCCCACTCCGCACCCTCCCCCCCCAAGCATGACCCACCCTCACTCCTCTTCCCTCCCACTTCACCCAGCACTTCTCACCTACTGCCAAACAGCTGATGGTCATGGTTGAAGGGTGCTGAACACCCACTATTTCCCCCCCCCCGGGGGGGTGCTCCAGCCCCGTAGCTCCCATGGAGTCAGCGCCTATAGCAAGGAGATGGGGTTGGGAGAAGGAAACAACCAGAGCATCAAGACTGACATTGTTAGCAGAGCAGTGAGGGTAATAGTCAAAAAGAAATTCCAGTAAGGCAAAAGACTAAGATGTAGATGTCAGAGCTGTGCAGGGACTTGAAGGTGAGAAATATTGTCATAGGTTTCACCCCCACTCGGGACTTTAGAGTACAGATATGGGGACCTGCATGTGAACCCATAAACTGAATTACCAGCTTAGATCTGGTTTTGCTGCCACCACTCCCAAGTACTAACTCCCTTCCCTGGGTAGCCTTGAGAGACTTCACCAATACTCACTGCTTGATAAGAGGCTGATTTCTGGGGCTTTCCCACTCCGGTCAAAACTGAAACTGACTCTAAACAAAGGGAACTTCCCTCCTTCCTTTTGAAACATCTTATCCCCCCATTGGTTCCTCTGGTCAGGTGTCAGCTAGGCTAGGTGAACTTCTTAACCCTTTACAGGCCTCTTTTACCTATAAAGGATTAAGAGGCATTAACCCTTAACTATCTGTTCATGACAAACATACACAAAAATCAGGTAAGATTATGATGAAAATTAAAACATTACATGAAATGGTTAGGAGGAGTGGGTGTCAATTTCTTGGGGAAACTTTATGTGAGATGTTCAGTTATGTTAAAATTCCCTCACTCTTTAGGACTGTTAACTGACTTATTTAAGAATCATTAGGGACCTGGTCCTGTGAGGTGCTGAGCTTGTATAACTCCCTGGTGAATGTGGATTACAGGTCCCACTCTGTGCCTAGAGTGCAAAGGATGCAAGTCTGTTACAGCCCCAGTTGGAGTGGCTTGCTTGTTCAGCTCAAGTTGTAGCAGCTCAGGCTCTTAGTTCTGGAGATCTCCAGTTCAGTCTTGGGTATGCTGGCCAAGATGGCAGCCATCACACTTGCGGTCAATGGCAGATAAGAGATCACAGCACCTCAGAAGATCAAGACTTACAGGGAGTTATAATATGTACGGTCTCTTGTAGCTCATGTAGAGCTTATCCAAAGCCATTGATGTCAATGGAGAAAAAAATTATTACTTCCTGTGCGCTTTGGATCAGGCCCTCGATCATTAAATAGATTACTGTCATAGACCCCCTGGTATCATGTCTAGTCAGCTCTGGACCATAGGACTGCCTGACCCTAGAAGGAACACTTGGGGTAAACCCCAACTGTAGGGTACAATCTTCCCATCCTGTCTTGGCATGAGTCAAGAGGTTTGATACATATATATAAACACATACACATAAATAAATAAATATGTATGTATTTTATAAACAAAGACCTTCTGAAGCTGTTCTTCTCCATAGATTTCAGTCTCTCAATATATAATGTCATATATGCCATAATTTTAATACCAGTGCTTGCCTAACAAGTACAATAATGTTACCTCAATACATGTTTAACCAGGATCTTACTGGCTGGAATCAGTAAAAAACTATGCCTGATCCTGCAAGGTGCTGAGCACTGTTGACTGCTGTAGGAGTTGTAGATACATGTCCTCATGGATTCTAAGCCAGTGGGAGTACAGGGCATTCAGCATCAGCAATGGTCAGCACCTTGCAGGATCAGAACCACTGTCAGCTGCACAAACTTCCCAAATTGAAACTGATGTTGATGTAAAATAAAATGCTACATTGGATTTGGTTACTGAGGTTAGAAAAGTATTACCGGTAATATTTTAGGCAGTGTAATACATGCAGATTCAGGGACAGGAATCCAGTCCTAAATCTATATGGTCTTAGTTTCATCCCATTACTACTCACATTTCCTTTATTATCCTCCTAATTGATGCCTCCCAAAATGTATTTTCTATAGATAAGCTCACTATGTAATTTTCTATGACAATTGGAGAGAATGTGAGTGAGATAAAATATCTTTTATGGGACCAACTTCTACTGGTGAAAGAGAAGCTTTCAAGCTACAGAGATCTTCTGAAGGGCTCTGAAAAGGAGCTTGAAAGCTTCTCTTTCACCAATAGAATTTGGTCCAATTAAAGGTAGCCTCTCACTCACCACGTCTCTCCAATATCTTGGGACCAACACGGCTACAACACTGCAAACAGTAATGTATGATAATTGAAGTCAAGTGTCCAATAAACAGCCACCACAAACTTATGGGTTCTGAAATATGGAGAGTGAGATTAGAAAACTAATTTTAAGCCATTTTTTCCATTCATTTTCAATACTTAAACAGTGCATCTTGTGTTGTGTAACAACCAAACAAGGGGTATTGATAGGCTTTACAGAAAAGACAACTATTTCAGGTTTTAGTAGTGATGACTACTTTACTTAAAATCCAATGACTTATGGTTTTAGACAGGGAAATTACTGGAGCAAATATGTACCCACATGAGGTGTGCTAAATTCAGAGTTCAGAGGATCCAAAATCATCATAAGTATATTTACTTTTCACTAGGACTGCGTGAACCCATTAGGATTTGGTTTGCAGGGCTTGGAAACAAATCATCTATTACTGATTCAATTTGGAGACTTAAACTTCTGAACTCACACAGGAAGCTGAAGGGGGCACCTAGACTTCTGGGAGTTTAGAAGTGAGGCCAGATTACCTTTGTGGGGCACATTTGTCTGAAAGTTCAGGGGGTGCTGAGAATATGGCCATGCTTAAGAGTAAAATAAAAAGTTGTGGGGGTTGTTCCCCTCATCTTTCCATAGTCCTTGTGCCTCTTAGTAGCACTGTGACCTAGTGGATTGAGCATTTAACTCTTCAATCCAATCCTGGCTCTGCTACTGACTCACTTTGTGAACTTGACTGTTTCTGTTTCCCCAGCTGTAAAATGGGGATAGTAATTCTTCCTGTACCCCACAGGATTGTGGTGAAGATTGATTATTGTTTATGGAGATCTCAGGAAATATAAAGCTGTTTGTTAGGCATTATAAATGTGTTAAGCAAGGCTTCAGTTTCAGAGAACAACTTAGTTATGTCTCTTCTTTTTTAAGGTAGTGTAATAACTTAGGGTGTTGGAAAATAATTTGATTTTAGGAAAATTCAAATGTCCACTGAGAGATTAATGGCCAGTGGCAGGCGGCGAAGGTGATGAAGTGGGATCAGATTGCTCCAGCCATCAGATTTATCTAGAAAGCACAAAGAATTTTGACATGGCTGTAGTCAGAATTTCTCAGCATGAAACAATAGCTGTCAGGGAGCTGGTTGAACAGCTGAACCAGAAATAACCCACTAACACAGTGGTTCTCAAACCGTGCCTCGAGACCCCAAAGGGGGTTTTAATAGGGTAGCCAGGGATGGCATTGCATTTGCTGAGGCTCGAGGCTTCAGTCCTGGGCAGTGGGGCTCAGGTTATAGCCTCCCAGCTGAAGACCTCAGGGTCTGGCTTCACCACGCCATCCCGCCCCACCCAGGGAGGAGAAGTTCAGGCTCAGGCTTCAGTCCCCCTTCCCAGGGTTGTGCAGTAATTTTTGTTGTCAGAAGTGGATCGCGGTGCAACAATGTTTGACAACCGCTGCTCTAACATACTGGGGAAGGAGGGCAGAAAGAAGGTTTCTATGAAGCAGGAATGATTCTTTGAAATATCCCTTTGCAGCATTCTGAATTTCTGAGTTCCCGTGTTCTGAAGTACAATATAATCAACATTTAACTGATTGCAGGGGACCTTTTATGTTGACTGCAGAAAGTGAAAATACACAAATGTTTCTCCTTTCTAAGAAAAGGACCCACACCACACACCCCCACAGGGTGAACTTCGTGCTCCATAAACATACCAGATCAACCACCCTGGAGACCAAAGTCCTCTGTTCCCAGAATAAGCAGGCCTGAGGGATTTTTCAAAGGTGCTAAACACCTGCTTCTTCCACTGACATCAGTTACAGCTGTAGGAGTTCTGTGCCTCTCAGAAATCAGGCCCAGGTTTCTCCAAACTGCTTTGCCTCAGCCCTGTCTGCAAGGAATCAGTTATAGGCCTGAAAGAGTAATTCAGTCTCCTTGGCTATTAAATCCTTAGTCTTTCTGCTGAAATGCCCAGCAAGTCCGCCAGTTGGGGCCACCATCAGTGGGAATTTGCATAGTGTGGACACCTTTGCTAAAAGATGGACCGGGGTATACCAGGTATTTTAAATACAAAGTGAATTCAGATATTTATTCTTGCTCAAAGTAATAGAATGCAAATGTTTAGTGCAATGGGGAGCAGCACATGGTCAACAATACATCCTAAGTGAGCTGCTATGCATACAAAATAGGAATTGTTATTGAAAGTGGGGGGAAAGTTTGTTACTAAAACCGCTTGAGCTGTGAATGATATTTCATTTAAACTCACTCCAGCTGTCTTACTAGTTAAACTTTCTTAGAGTAGATTCCCACTTCATTTGAAATATGCTCCCCAAAAGTGGCTCAAATTTCAACATGAAGAGTGGTGAGGTTGGGTAAAAGCATGTCCTGACTGATTTAAAGGCCAACTGCACCAACAAAATATAAGATTTAGGGCCACAAAGTGCCATCAACCCTGAAACAAAAATTCTCCATTATTCTGCATGTGGGCGGAAATGAGGCTGTGCATGACTGCAAACGTCTCTCACGTGTTTCTGATTGGAAGATGGGGGCCACATTTCAGAACTAGAAACAGCATATTCCAATGTACATCCAGTTCTATTGTGTCCTATAGGAGCTTTAGCATTCCATTGTGGTAGTCTGCGCCAACATTTCAGTTATAAATCTCTCTTTACAAGGGTGTACAATTTGGTTTTAAAACGTCTCACTGGACAGAAATGCAGCATACAAGGAGTCAGACAAAGATTAAAGGATTTTTTTTATTTGCTTTGGGAAAAATGTTATTTTTTTCCACAATGGTATCTGAGTTAAAAAGAGTTCAGAGAGAGAGAGAGAGAGAGAAATGATTCAGCACTCGTCAGACACTTTCTATGCCTCTAGAACTCAAAAGCTGACAATTTTCATCAAAATTTTCAGAACCAAAAGCCTAACTGTAGGCTGCTAAATTCTGATGTAGGCCTCAATTTAAGAGGACAGTAAGAGGACTTCAAGACAGTTGAAGTCAATGGGATTTAAGCACATGCTTAAGTGCTTTCCAGAACTGAGGCCCTGAACTCCTAAATAAGTGGGCCAATTTTCAAAAGGGCTGAGCGCAAAGCACTGTTACTGAGTTCATTGGAAGCTGCTACGTGCGGAGTGCTTTTGGTGGGAAAAAAAACACCCCACAACCAACCATTTAGGAACAACAATTAGCATTTTCAGCCTAATTTCATGTGCCCATTTTTGAAAATCGTGGTCCTCTTTTTAGAGAGATGACTTTTTCAGATGTTCTGTCCACTTCCCCACTTGCTGTACTCATTGCAGTGGTTCAGACACATTTCCATAGACGATGAAAAATTACCTACATTCCCCTATCCACACAATTATTTCTCTCCCCACCTCCCTCCCCAAGATATTGTTAACACTAATCCAACTTTGCAGTTCCTTTCCATAGCTGTATTAGAGAGTACACAATTTTTATTTACTTTCAATAATTTATAGTGCACCTATTACCATGGCTTCTAGGCTCATCATAAAATAGAAACAAACAAAGTAAGAAAAGATAAAGCTATGATTAGGCAGTGAGTTATCTGAAAGAATGAGACTATTTAGACTTATTGGGACACATCTTCCTCTCACACAGATCAATTCAGGGTAATTCCTCTTACTTTATTCTGTGGTAGGTAAAAACAATGTAAAGAACAGGATAATTTGACTCTCAGATGCTTATTTGCATGCATAAATACATGGCATTCATGCACAAAAAGGTACTTGCAAAGTATGTACATATACAAAATGGAGGCTACTAAAAATTTAACTCAATTTATTTTAAGTGATATTGGCACATTACCACTAAAGATTTAATTATTCAAAAAAAAGTCAGAAGAGCTCATACTGATTGTTTATATAGATTTTTAAATATTCATGATCGCTTATGTTTTAATTATTTGGATTCTTATTGAAGGTCTACCTTCCCTGAAAAATCTTGGGCTCTTTCAAAAATATATTCTAAGTTTATCTTGCTGCTAGAAGTAGCAGAATGCCTACAATCAAAATATTATAGCAGTTTTTTTTTAAAAAAAAGCTTAAACTTAACCCTGATAGAGATCTGAGGGAAACCTGCTGTCCCCTACAGTACTGCCTGCTTTGTAATGAAAACAGCAAAGAAAAACAATTTAAAAAAAAATTAGCTCTACTAAGGATTTGTTTCTTTTAGCATCTTCACATTGTGTGTTAACCCCCTAACAATACCAGCAAAACAGAGACTTAAATGCACAGAAGTTGATGAGAGAGATGAGTGCACAACCAACAAATAATGTAATTGACAAAGTTAACCTCTTTTTCTCCTCACACAACTCCCACCAGCAGATCTTGATATTGATCATTCCTCTAAATGTTGCCTATGGATTGCCTGTGAATGCTGCATTGGGAGTATTTGATACGTGGTATTCACTTATAGAACCAGCCAACCATCAAAAGCTTGATGTGCATTGCTTCTGGCCTCTCACTGGAGGCTTGATCCAGCAATGTACTGAGCACTCTAGTTCAATCCAGCAAAAGACTTATGTCTACACTAGAGGTGTGATTCCTGTGTTGTGTGCACATATTTGCACTAGCTCTCATTGAGCTAGTATGACTATAAATAGCAGTGTAGCCACAGTACAAAGGTCTCCCAGTGCCAGGTACATGAAACTGGTGGGTATTTGCTCGACCCAGCTCACCTGTGCCCCCACTGCCACAACCATGCTACAGTGGCTACACGGCTATTTATACTCACATTAGCTTGATGTGTACATGAGCTGGGGAATTACACCTGTATCTCAGTGTATATATAGCCAAAGAAAGAACCTTGAAGCAAATTCTCTTAGTTTCTCTGTTTGTTCTTTTACCTGTTCTCAAGTTTATCTGTTATCTGCACTTGTTTCTAGATTAAATTTAATTTATTGCTTTTGACCCTTTAAAGCCCTAAAATGAGGCCCCAAGTATTTCATAGGTCTCAATCCCCAGGTGGTACAATGGTAGTGAGACCATCTGAGTCACTTGAGCCAGTGGTCCTTTCTTGGTATATACCGAAGGGGCTGCTGGTAGTACAGAATTAGTGAGGAGAACCTGCTTCTGTAATTCACTTCCCCTGCTTGACTATTAGAGACCAGATGTAATAGCCTTCAGGACTTGTTCCATGACATCTCTCTTTTTCCTTGGAAGACAGAAAGATTACTGGGGGGCTGGCCAGATGACTATTTGAAGAACTGGAGTTGTGTCGAAACTTTGGGCAAGAAAGTATGAAATCTCTAATATGAGCCACCTGGCTGACCTAGAGAGGAACAAATGAGAATATTGAAAAGAATGAACTGATGCTAAAATAGAACTTTAAGGTTGTTTGCAGTGTTGTTGTAGCCATGTTGAGGTCTCTGATATCCTGGGACAAGATGAGTGACAATCACATTTATTTTGAAAGAGACAAGATTTTGAACAAATCAGAAATGACTTGAAGAGCTCTGTGTAGCTCAAAAGCTTGGCTAATTGGACCAACTACTATTAATGAAAAAGATCTCATCTACCTTCTCTCTCTAAAGTCTTAAGGTGACTTTATTATGAATGTTTTCTGTTTCCTTCTGTTCAAAGTATCCTTGGTGCAAGGTGACTAATAATTAGTCTAAAATCCTTCTCTAATGTATGCTTGCCAGGACTCAACTAAGGAGGACTTAGATGGGTAACTCTTAGGTTATGCACATTCACATCCTACATTGTTTGTATTGCATGCACAGTTGTGTTTGTATTGAACTGTAAAGTATTAAACAATTTACACAGAAAGCATGCTAAATCTGATTGTCGTAACCTAGGAGATTAGTGAATAAGAGTGTGTGTGTGTGTGTGTGTACACACGTGTAAGTGTGTGTGTATGTACATACACATACTTATTGCGTCTCATGCTGGGCAAGCAAAAGGAGGGTGGTTGGAGCCAGACATCACTGCAAAAATTATTTGCATAGCATTCACTGAAGGAAAAAGATACTTGTAATTTTCAACGCTCTTTCTGCTGTTTAATATTTTAATTTTGTTTGGTACTGATTTAATGTCTTCATTAAAGGGCCACAGTGATTTTATTATTTGTTCACAAAGGGTTGTAAGTTAGAAAAAATATTTGTTGTCTAGGGTAAGTTGTATGTATTTTATCTGGGCTAAAATTTTCTTTGTAAATATATGTTTTACCGTCACTTAACGCTATTTTCACACATACCTGGAAACCTCTCTCAAATGAATACAGAAGATGTACTTATTCCAAAAGCACGAGACATTACATATTGGTTGAGAATTATGAGACTAAAGTTTTTGTTGTTGGAAAATATCTGTTCTTGGAAGCCAACTATTCATGGGAAAGAGTGGGTTTTGATCAATGTCCCATTTCAAATTTTTTTTTTAAAGGTTTTAAAATTGTAGAAGTCGCCCATTTCAACAATTTGGAAATGAAAAAAGGAACTTCTTTCATTCCAGTATGCTATAACAAAACAAAATGTTTCAAAATTGATCAAACTTATAAAGAAAAAAGCTTTTCCAATTTTTCATTTGTGACTTTTTGTCCCAATTCAGGATGGTAAAAATTCACACTCTTGAAATTCTCATAAGTTGGGTAAACCATTTTCCACCCAGCTCTAGTTACATACAGTGGTAGCCATTAAAACATCAATTTCTATCCAAAAAGTTAACAGCCTGGTGTCAGAAACTGCAGTCTCTCTCTGTGTGTTTAGAATAGGTGTCTGATATCCATATGGTAAACTGGTAAGTGCTGACCACCCTAAAACGGTGATTCCAACATTTACATTGGATTAAATTTAATATACAATTTTTAAAAAAAAAACAAAGTATTTTTCCCCGTGGAAATCCTGAGATATGCCTGCAGAAGATTCCATTTGCACATAACTTAATAGGGGACAATTCAGGACAGAGTCCAAAATTAACTTAAGGCTGGCTCCTGAAATGAGAACTGTGTGGGTGAACTCTCACATCAGAATCCTGCTGACTTTAACAAATCTTCAGGAAGCAGTATTTGGGTGGGAAACCAATACTAAGACTGAATCGATAATATACCTCATCTAGTCTATGCACAGAACATTTTAGCAAATAAGTCTTGGGGCATATTTTAAGTGGCCTAATCCAAAGCCCACTAAAGTGAAAGGTCATCTTTCCATTGACTTCCATGGACTTCAGATCATGCCTTTAATGCTTAACCTTGCTTATTGTTTTGAATTTAACTGGCATATTTCAGATTCAAAATCTCACTCTCTCAAAAATATGGGGATGTTTAGATTCAGGAAGGAATGCAAAGTACTAAAAAAAAATGCAAGCTGATTTGAATCCAAAGGCATAAAAAGGGCAGTATACTGAGTAAAACTGCTCACTCAAATCTGAGATGCAGTATCTGTGAGAGTTCAAAAAGAAAATATTTTTTTTTAATTGGGTCATATTTGTTCAACTGGAGACTATGATGGTCAACAAAACCAAAGAGAATAGCAAAATAATTGCAAAGTTCATGTAGCAGTGGATATTGCAATTAATTTACTTTGCTAATGGCTATAAACTGCTATAGATCCTTTACAAGTAGCATTTCATAACTGATAATAAGTAATAACAAGTGCTGAAGGTGACACTGACAGTTCATTTGTCTAATCAGGAAAGAAATACCACTCCATATGTTGCCATCATTTAATATTAAAATGTTCATGACTTTAAAATGTCATATTTTTAAAGTATAAAAATAAAATTTTAGTGCTATTTTACTGCACACTTTTAATAGTGTGAAAATATAATTATCTCCATTCTCCAGTGCTCAGTATCCTCTAATAATGTACTGCAGCCATTCTACAATTACCATAACCTGTCTTTACAAATGACTGTTTGGAGATTGGTGGAAAATATCCACATTTGAGTTATACAGAAATGCTGAAGTGATGGGTTATCCATAGTGGATTCAAGATACCAGCATCTATGAATTATTCATATTAGTCCTGTTAACGGACTCGCCACTAAATATCCATTCACAATATAGACTGGATAATAGTAACTAATTATTCAACATAACAGCATTGCCAAAAGGGTTTAACAAAAGGTATCGGATATCTAACCCTAGCAAGATAACCAAATTGAATCTGAACATTGTGGGTTCGAGTTTGCTAAAGGTCATATCACAACACTGTCACATTTAGACTATCTCAGAAACACACACAAAATGTGTACCCCAGAGGTTCATTCTTGGAGCTTAGACAATAGGAAAGGTCTGTTCACATGTGCAAGCAACTCAAGAACTCTGCACTCCAGCAGTCCATTTACAGAACACTAGTTAGAAGGTGCCATCTGCTATTCCAGGCAGCCTTGCTCTCCCACCACCTTCACTCCAGGGTCTGGGTACTGCCCTGGAATGATGCTGTGATGTTCTGACACTTATGTCATGGTGTTGAGCTGCTCTTGTCTTTTGCAATTCAGTTTTCTGAATTTTGTAGCTAAAACAAACCCCACATTTCTTCACTCTCATCTGCTCCTGGTTAATATACTACTGAAATGTTTTGTGTATAGTCTTCATACAGTATTATTTCAACTCATGACAGGATATGGTACAAGCTTTAATATAGTGGCAAAAGTATTGGAGGCTCTGCAATATAGGACTGCACCAAGGGAGTCCCTCTGTTTTCCTAAACACAGTAGGTTTCAGGGGTGGATCAAGAGTGGCAGGGGAGAGGGGGATGCATGAACTGTCCCGCTATTTCAACCCTGAGACTACAGTTTTGGTTATGGGACAGCTGCACTTTTGTTTCATTGCCTGGAGGAAGTGAGAGAATTTCTTCCTCCTTAGACCCCAGTAGATCTCCTTCCTTATGCTGTGAGCAAAAATAAAAATTTGGCTCAAAAATGGACACTGTGCCTCCTTTTAGATCCCTTGAACATTAACTGCACTTTGTAAGAAATCAAATCTTTTTTTGTATTTTATCCTTTTATAATTCACTTCATTTCTGTTTGTTAGTGAAACAAAGGTCTCCCAATGACTGTAAGAAAATAGCTCCTCCGTTTTACTTTTATGTTGATTGCATATTACAATGATTAGACTTGCAAGTCAGAAACTTTGGCACTCTACTTGTAGTTGGAAGTGGATACATATCATCAGTCTCCAAATATAAGTGGAATCTAGATGGCAAAAACATTTGCCCTCCAGCCCCAAACATCTAGATGTAAAGTTAGCGTGGTTAGCAATTAAAGAACAAGTAAGTTAAAAAAGCTACCAAAAAAAAATCCAAAGTCAATTATTATAATCCTGCTGGGCTGGTATAAAACCAACATTCAGGTTGGTTTGCAATGAGCCATAATACATCTAAGTAGTCTTGTTGGTCTTACTGAACTCAAGGGGTCTATTCATTCATAAAGTTACCTATGTGCAAAAGTGACTGCTGGCTCAGACCATAGCTAAGACTGAAAACAAGCCTTGTAGCTTTATATTTTATGGTTTTTGGAGGAATAGGTAGGAGACACAGGAGTCCAGCTTGTTTGTACAGAGCCCAGCACAACTTGGCCTGAATCCTAATTGGGACTTAGTGGCTTTACTACAATAATTGTTAATATCGCAATACTTAACATTATAGCTCATTTTAACACTATCATCCTTTGGGTCCCAGTTTAACCCCCAGTTACACAAGTGAAATTCTTATTGGAGTTCTTACCGAATAGGGTCATAGGTATTTAAAACCCTTGGGATTGGTTAGGCTCCAAGGTTTAGAGGAAATGCTGGGAAGGAGGGAACGTTTCTGGCTGGATCAGGACTCAAGAGACCCCAATTTCATTGCATTCTGTCTCCCCACTGCATGAGCCCCCTCAACATGGCTTCCCTACCCTATCTGTTGGATCCCAGTCTATTCCTCAGACCAAGAACCGATAGTGGAGAGGTGAAGCACAGCCAGAGTCGAAGGGGGGTGGGAAAGAACAGGTTTGCATCAAGAATGTCTATGCAGGGAGGGGGGCCTGTCAGTAAAGGAAAAAACAACAAGGAGTCTGGTGGCACCTTAAAGACTAACAGATTTATTTGGGCATAAGCTTTCATGGGTAAAAACCTCACTTCTTCGGATGCATAGAGTGAAAGTTACAGATGCAGGCATTATATACTGACACATGGAGAGCAGGGAGTTACTTC